>NC_053024.1:709227037-709527037 GCF_003073215.2 Triticum urartu | reverse complement strand
CCGAGTGGAACAACTCGGTGGCACCGAGATGCAAAACTGTGTACAGTTATTGCAACTTGGTGTGACTGAAAAGTTCAAATCGGTTGCACCGAGATCAAAAACCTAGATCAACTTAATGAACTCGGTAGGACCGAAAATGGAGTATCGGTCAGACCGAGATTCATAAAGAGGTTTTGGAAGTTTAAGTCTATGAAGAATCGGGGACTCCGAGCGCTCCTCACACAGAGTGGTTCGAATCTGACTTGATCAAATTTTGTGATGCAGCATGAATAGAGTTTGAGACGAGAAAAGCATAGATAGCTAGAGGAGGTTCTTAGGCATTCTTGTCCATCCACTTGGCAAAAGAAGAAAAAGCTAACCAATCAAAGCAACAAATGGATGTCCTCGAATGAGTAAAATATGCAATCAGCATGCTCACACAATAAGATGGCAAATGAGATATGTGGCAAAGCATGCACAACCAATTCTAGCATCTATCAAGCAATTTGCGATGACTAGGTCATCTATATATGAGTATATTGACTTAGGAGTCAAGTGAGAACACTTGATCGTAGGTCATACTCATCGTTTAAGCTCAAGTGGGGTTACCACTTTTACATAAAGCATCGTTTTGTTCACATCTTTAGAGTTGCTTTAGCTCAAGTCTTAGAGTAAAGCTCCCCCTAGATGTGATATCCCCCCTAAGAGGGATGAACTAACCTTGGGTTTTGTCGATGATGACTTCATGTAGATATTGAAGATGTGGATGCTCAATGTTGATGTAGATCTCTTGGAGCTATCCTTTTGAGTGAATTGCACTTTCAATACCTACATGGGTTAGTCCCACAAGGAACAAACAGGGATATCCATAGACATAGAGTGATGCACACAAGAGATGATGTCCATGAAAACTTTAGGTTACCTTGTCCCTTGTCTTACCAACAAGAGGGTTTGTGACTCCTTGAACTAGTGCAAGATGTGGAAGTTGATTGCACTTGTTCTTGCCAAAATGATGAGAGTGAAGTATGTTGGCGGAGTCACCCTCGAGAACTCTCTAGTTCTTCTTCTTTTGGATCCACATCATCTTGATGGGAATCCTTGGAGTTGTAGTCGTACTTGATGAAGTGGAACTTGAAGTAGTCTTGGGAATCCACTTGACTAAGGTCTTTGGAGCTTCTTCAAATGCATCAATTTCCTCTTGAAGCTTGTCCTTGCCTTTTTGCTCGTAGTCTTGTGGTGGAAGATCATATTGAGCTTGTGTCCCTTTGAAAGAAGTATACTTCTCTTGTTGAGGGACAAACTTCGTCTTGGGGTATTGATCTTCTTCCCATTCAACTCCATTGGCATTGAACTTTCGTTCAAAACCAACACCTTGATTCTTCCGGTGCATTCCTTGCTTGCGCACAATTTTCTCGAATTGCTTACTCCTGGCAAGGCTCTTGTACACTCCTTTCTCTATAATTCCCTTCAATAAGCTATTTTCTTGCTCAAGTGTAACTTGGCTAAGAGAATCATTAGTGGAATCAAGAGAACTACTAGAAGCAACAATATTGGATTTAGCATGATCATTGTTACTACTAGAGGAGGAATCTTTCTTGTTAGATTTGACTTGAGGCATGTAAGTGGATAAGAGTAAACGCTTGGCAATGTAAGAAGAACTTTTCTTGCGGAGATCATCATTGATTGCCTTTAAGAACTCATGCTCTTGCTCAAGATTGAGCTTTTCAAAGCGTAGCTTCTCATGAGCCCTTAAAAGTTCTCGATGATCTTCGAAGATAGTGTCATGAGCTAACTTAAGAATTTTTAGTTCTTTAGTTAGAGCCTCAATCTTCTCCTTATCATTGTCATTCGTTTTATCTTGATTAGCATGATTAATTGGTCTTTCATCATAGTATTCATCACTAGAGTTGTCACCAATCAAATCATCACCTAACAAGTCATCTTCATCACTATTGAAATCAACATACTAGGGGTGTGTTACCTTAGGACCTTTGGCCATGAAGCATCTTCCAATTCCTTCATTTGGTGAGTCAAATATGTCGTAGGAGTTGGATGACACAAGTGCTAGACCGGCAACACCTTCATCTTGAGTATCTTCGGAGTCGGAGTGATAACTTCTTTTGGAGTGGCTGTCGGAGTCAGAGCCAGATACCCATTCACCAACATGAGCTTGATGTCTTCATCTTGTGTAGCTCCTTGATGATTTTTCCTTCCTTTCCGAATCCTTGCTTCTCCGTGAGTATCTTTGTTCATAACGATCATCTCTACTCCTTCTCTCTCTTGGTGGTGATCCTTTGCTTCTTCTTTTTGGAGAGTCTTCTCTTCTCTTGTAGGGAGCCGTACACTCATTGGAATAGTGTCCGGGTCTTCCACAATTGTAGCAGTTTCGCTCTCGACTAGAAGATCTTTTGTCATTGTAGGACCTTGATTTGGAGCTTCTATCTTTGCTTCTACTCTTGTAGAACTTGTTGAAGTTCTTCACCATTAAGCTCAATTCTTCATTGAAGTCTTGTTTCTCACTTGATGATGTAGGGGCTTCACATGAGGCTTTGTAGGCACCACTTGATTTGTTGTGAAGTTCCTCTTTATCCTTAAGTGACATCTCATGAGCGACAATCCTTCCAATCACCTCCGTTGGCTTGAGATCTTTGTAATTGGGCATCATTTGGATCAATGTGCACACGGTATCATATTTTCCATCCAAGGCTCTTAGGATCTTCTTGATGATGAATTTATCGGTCATCTCTTCACTTCCTAAGCCGGCAATCTCATTTGTGATGAGAGCAAGCCTAGAGTACATTTCAGCGACATCTTCACCATCCTTTATCTTGAACTTGTCAAGTTGGCTTTGAAGCACATCCAACTTGGATTCCTTGACGGAGTCGGTACCTTCATGCATATCAATCAAAGTGTCCCAAATTTCCTTTGCATTCTCAAGGCGGCTGATTTTGTTGAATTCTTCAGGGCACAATCCGTTGAAGAGAATATCACAAGCTTGAGCATTGTATTGCAACATCCTCAACTCATCCGCGGTAGCTTCACGGTTTGGTTCTTTCCCATCAAAGAAGTCACCTTGCAAACCAACACACACAATAGCCCAAACGGCGGGGTTATGTCCAAGAATATGCATTTTCATTTTATGCTTCCAACTAGCAAAATTAGTACCATCAAAGTAAGGACCTCTACGGTGATAATTTCCCTCGCTAGACGCCATACTCTCCTAGGTTGTGAAACCAAGGCTATGACCACCAAAAGCTATGGAGATCAAGCAAATGGAGACCAAAGCTCTGATACCACTTGTAGGATCGAAAGTATGTCTAGAGGGGGGGTGATTAGACTACTTGACCAAATAAAAACTTAACCTTTTCCCAATTTTAGTTCTTGGCAGATTTAGCTATTTTAGGACAAGTCAAGCAATCATCACATAATTCAAGCAAGCATGCAAAGAGTATATTGGCAGCGGAAAGTAAAGCATGCAACTTGCAAGAATATAAAGGGAAGGGTTTGGAGAATTCAAACGCTATTGGAGACACGGATGTTTTTCCCGTGGTTCGGATAGGTGGTGCTATCCTACATCCACGTTGATGGAGACTTCAACCCACGAAGGGTAACGGTTGCGCGAGTCCACACAGGGCTCCACCCAAGGGCAACGGTTGCGCGAGTCCACGGAGGGCTCCACCCACGAAGGGTCCACGAAGAAGCAACCACCCACAAAGGGTCCACGAAGAAGCAACCTTGTCTATCCCACCATGGCCAACGCCCACGAAGGACTTGCCTCACTAGCGGTAGATCTTCACGAAGTAGGCGATCTCCTTGCCCTTACAAACTCCTTGGTTCAACTACACAATCTTGTCGGAGGCTCCCAAGTGACACCTAGCCAATCTAGGAGACACCACTCTTCAAGAAGTAACAAATGGTGTGTAGGTAATGAACTCCTTACTCTTGTGCTTCAAATGATAGTCTCCCCAACACTCAACTCTCTCTCATAGGATTTGGATTTGGTGGAAAGAAGATTTGAGTGGAAAGCAACTTGGGAAGGCTAGAGATCAAGATTCATATGGTAGGAATGGAATGTCTTGATCTCAACACATGAGTAGGTGGTTTTCTCTCAGAACATATGAGTAGGAATGATGTGTGTGTTCTGATGGCTCTCTCATCGAATGAGAAGGAGGTGGAGGGGTATATATAGCCTCCACTCAAAATCCAACCGTTACACAATTTTCCAATCTCGGTGGGACCGAATAAATAAACTCGGTCTGACCAAAGTAGTAAACCTAGTGACCGTTAGGAATTTCGGTGGGACTGACATGCAACTCGGTAGGACCGATTCGGTTAGGGTTTGGGCATAACGTAATCTCGGTGAGACCGATTACACAAACTCGGTGGGACCGAGTTTGGTAATTAGCTAACCAGAGAGTTGGTCAGGCAAACTCGGTGGGACCGATTTTCTCTTTCGGTGGGACCGAGTGGAACTCGGTGAGACCGAAAAGTTACAAAGGGGAAACACTGAGTTTACATTGCAATCTCGGTGGGACCGATTCGCTCTTTCGGTGGGACCGAAAAGTTACGAAAGGGAAACAGAGAGTTTGCAACCCCATCTCGGTGGGACCGAGATCCTTATCTGTAGGACCGAATTGCTAGGGTTTGGCAGTGGCTAATGACAATTGAAACTCGATGGCGCCGGATAGGAAAAATCGGTAGGACCGAGTTTGGCTTAGAGTTTAGGTCATATGTGGATATGGGAAAGTAGTTGAGGGTTTTTGGAGCATATCATTAAGCACATGAAGCAAGAGGCTCATTAAGCAACACCTCATCCCTCCTTGATAGTATTGGCTTTTCCTATGGACTCAATGTGATCTTGGATCACTAAAATATAAAATGAAGAGTCTTGAGCTTTTGAGCTTGAGCCAATCCTTTGTCCTTAACATTTTGAGGGTTCCACTTTCACATCCACGCCATGCCAATCATTGAGCTTTCCTGAAATAATCATCTTGGAATAGTATTAGCTCAATGAGCTATATGTTGTTATGAATTACCAAAACCACCTATGGATAGTTGCACTTTCAGCCTTGCGCTTCTAGCCCATGCGTCTATGCCATTAAAGTTTTGGGATGAGGCGTTTCTTGCTTCTGTTCACATCATTAACATGCTCCCAAGTCGAGTCATCAATAATGAAACTCCATTAGAACGGCTTCTTCATGTCAAGCCGGACTATTCCACACTTCGTGTGTTTGGGTGTGCGTGCTGGCCTAACCTACGCCCTTACAACAAACGTAAGCTCATGTTTAGATCCCTGCAATGTGCTTTTCTTGGGCACAGTGCCCAACACAAGGGTGTAAAATGCCTTGACATCTCCGCTGGTCGCGTTTACATCTCACGGGATGTCATCTTTGATGAGACCAAATTCCCTTTTTCAGATCTTCACCCTAATGCTGGTGCGCTCCTCCAAAAAGAAATTCTTTTGCTTCCTCCTAGTCTT
Source organism: Triticum urartu (assembly GCF_003073215.2). NCBI lineage: Eukaryota > Viridiplantae > Streptophyta > Magnoliopsida > Poales > Poaceae > Triticum > Triticum urartu. The sequence goes on along the minus strand of NC_053024.1, from coordinate 709,521,579 downwards.
TCCGGTTATGATCAAGGGGGCGTTAATAATTGTGATGATCATATGTTGGCTAACCCTCTTAACACTGCGCATGAGTCATCTGATGATGTTACAGGAGCACCAAACAGTGGAAACAGAGATGAAAATGGCGAAGAAATCACCTCAAACGAGCTTCATCACATGTGTCGCGGCGTGGGGAGCATATCTCCCTTGGGATCGCAGCTGCAGACGCCCAGGCGATCCTCTCCGGGATCCGTTCCAGCCGCCAACCACACGCCCGTGCCAGATGGGCCAGACGCGCCAGGCGCTGTCGGGCGCACGGGCGCCAGCGACCCGCGGCGTGACGCGCTGCCTTCCCCGACAGGGCGAGACGCGCCTCCCAGCCCGCACCAATCTCCAGCTGCCACGCGGCAGCGCAACGATGGCCCAGACCGCACGCGCTTTGCGGACCAACCGGTCTGCTACAAGCAGCGCGCCGTCACGCGTCGGGCGGACGCGGGACCAGCCCCTGATTCTGACGGGCCCGCGCCATCACGGGCTCATGATGAGCCGAGTGGCTGCCCCGGATCTTCCGTGGCTCCTTCCTCATCATCGTCTCCAGTCGCCGCCACAGAAGATCCTGTTCGTCTCGAACTGGCAGCGGCAGGCGGATCCTCCTCGGGTTCTACCGCTGATTTGGCTCCTGCGGGATCCTCTGTGGCTGCGGATCCTGCTGCATCACCACCATGCCGCACAAGGCTACAACAAGGGGTACTTCAATCGAAAAATTATAAGAATCTAATCAAATATGGCCTAGTCTGTTCCACAAGTGAACCAGGTGAGCCCAACACAATTGAAGAAGCTCTCACTGATGAAAAGTGGAAAAAGGCAATGCTTGAAGAATATAAGGCTCTTGAAAGAAACAAAACGTGGCATTTGGTTCCTCCACAGCAAGGTAAAAACCTCATTGACTGCAAGTGGGTATTCAGAATTAAGAGAAAGTCTAATGGAACCATTGGTTGTTATAAGGCTAGACTCATTGCGAAGGGCTTCAAACAACGGTATGGCATAGACTATGAAGACACCTTTAGTCCAGTTGTAAAAGTTGCTACCATTCGTCTTGTGTTGTCCATTGCTGTTTCCAGGGGATGGAGCCTTCGCCAGCTAGATGTACAGAACGCGTTTCTCCATGGTGTTCTGGAAGAGGAAGTGTACATGAAGCAACCTCCTGGGTTTGAAAACAAACATACACCTTCTCATGTGTGCAAGTTGGATAAAGCATTATATGGACTGAAACAAGCTCCAAGGGCATGGTATTCCCGTCTCAGTAAAAAGATGCAAACACTTGGTTTTGTCCCTTCCAAATCTGACACCTCCTTGTTCATTTATAACAAGTTCAACACCTCCATGTTTGTCCTTATATATGTGGATGATATTATTGTCACAAGCTCATCTGATGAACCAATATCAGGATTCTTGAAGGATTTAGGTGCAGAATTTGCTCTCAAGGATCTAGGAGAATTACATTACTTCCTAGGAATTGAGGTGAAGCAGCACAAGGATGGAAAAATATGCCATGGATTTGGTAAGGAAGGCAGGCTTGCAAGGTTGTAAACCCACACCCACTCCTCTCTCTAGTACAAAAAAATTATCTCTTACAGAGGGAACACTCCTAAGTCTAGAAGACAGTACAAAATACAGAAGTCTTGTAGGTGCACTTCAGTACTTAACTTTGACCAGGCCAGACATCTCCTTTGCTATTAACAAAGTATGTCAGTTTCTGCATGCACCCACTACAGTTCACATGACTGCTGCCAAGCGCATTGTCAGATATGTCAAATATACACTGAATATTGGACTAAATTTCAGCAAGTCACCTTCTACTCTTGTCAGTGCTTTTTCTGACTCAGATTGGGCAGGATGCTTGGATGACAGACGCTCAACTGGTGGCTTTGCAGTATTTTTTGGACCCAATCTCATATCATGGTGTGCCAGAAAACAGGCTACAGTCTCCAGGTCTAGTACTGAAGCAGAATACAAGGCTTTGGCCAATGAAACGGCAGAAATCATATGGGTACAGTCTATCTTAAAGGAGTTGGGTGTGAAAAGCTCTCAGGCTCCATGCTTATGGTGTGATAACCTTGGTGCCACCTATCTGTCTGCAAATCTAGTGTTTCATGCCAGAACAAAACACATCGAGATAGATTTTCATTTTGTCAGAGAAAGAGTGGCTGGTAAACTCTTGGACATTCGCTTTATCCATTCACGGGATCAAGTGGCAGATGGGTTTACAAAAGCCCTGCTCGTAAGGAGTTTCGAAGACTTCAAGCATAATCTCAACTTAATAAAGTTGTGATTAAGGGAGGGTGTCAAACAAGACGTATATGTGCAGGAGTCATGTATTCTCGTGGAGATCAACGTAGATACGTATAGAGGTTGTTAGGCCGGCTTGTTATCTCTTATCTCTTGTAACTAGTTTAGCCTTATCTCTTCTATTCTTTCTCTCCAAGTTGTACTCCCGATTCTCTCCAACCGCATGTATGCGCTATCAGGGATCCTGCGCCCCTGCCTATAACATGCAACACGTCGCCTCACATCGAGGTAAGACGTTTCCGTTCTCGCACACATATTATTTTCAATATGTTTGGTCATATGTGAAAAAAAACCAGCGGGAGTACCTCGAGTAACCCGATTTTGGCTATACAAAGTAAGTCATCACCTTCCTTTAGCCCAAACAGTAACATATTTCTTCATGAAAATTTACAGCTAAAGTACTTGTCTAGTAACCCCCATGAACCAATTCCAGAACATATTGGAAATACTACTAGGAGGTGGTAAGTTGAAATCTATAAACACGATCTTGCACCCATAGACTTAAACATGCAATTCAGACTTCTGGCTAAAACTTAGGACGTTATTCCAATAAATATTACATAGTGCATGAAAACCATAAGAAAAATTGACACCAAAACTTCATAAGCTATAAATATATGAATGAAATATCAACTGACGGAGAGATGGTTGGAGGGGAGGGTACCGTGGGGAGTGAGAGGCCCATGCAATTTAGGGTTTTTAGTGGAACTGTGGAAATGAGGGCCCACATGCGCTTACAAATGAGCCAATCTCACTGATGATAGGCATGAAGTGCATCCATTAGTGGTGACACCCTCAACACTGACGGTCTCTCTATGTCAATCGTCGGATGTGATAAGTCGTCAACAGTGTACCACACGCTGCCTATCTTTACACTTTATGCACCATCATCTCTCCGGGTCAATGATATGTATGGCCTATAAGTAGTGACTTTACCGAAAAAGGCTTTCGCCCCGCTTTATATATAAAGCAACGATCCAGTTACAACCAACCTCATACAACTCCACACCAACACACACAGGGCAAGATACAAGAATGTTGGGAACAGCTACACCACCCAACACAACTCCAAGCCATCTACAGGAAGGAAGAGAGAGCGCCGCTTGAAGTCGCCGGGTGCCTAACCGTGAACGAATCACATCGAAGAGTCAGAGCTGTGCACGACAAACCGATTACTCCAAGGCGGAGCCTTCAACAAGGTCATGGCACCTAAGTACCGCCACCGCCTGATCCAGGGATCGAGGTTTCCCTCGGAGCAACACGGAGGAGGAAGAGGAACCACGGCGATGCCTTCAAGAAGGATACGACGCCCGTAGGCGCCGCCGCCGCTGACCTGGCAAAGCCAGAAAGAGTTTTCACCCGGCAAGCCCTCTTCGCCTCCGAGACGGAGTGCCGCAAGCACGCTGCAGAACCACCGCGACCGACCGTCATGCCCAAGCTACCACGCCGCCCACACGACCATGGTAACCGACCAACATCTGAGCCGCGAGCTCCGCCCACGAGCATCGCGCTTCCCACCACCGAGGCCGCCGCCCCGGCATCCGAGACCACCCCTCGACCGCCGCCCCCGCACACCGACATCGTCAATAGGTGAAGGGGCAGCAAAGACCCCCTCTTTCCGCCCCAAACAAGCTCCTATGGCAGGAGCGACCGGCAGCCAGATCTGGGCAGGGAAAACGCCGGCAGCCAGTCGTGCTGCAGCCACCCGAGACACCCGATCTGGCACCTCCAAATCGCGGCGACGACGAGTCCGGGAGGCACCCCTGCCTCCCCCTCACGGCGCCCTTGCCATTCACCGGCCAGCCGAGCCACACCAGAGCACAAGAGGAGCCACCACCAGCAGCCGATTCATGCGCCACGACGGCCTTAGAGGAGGGGGTCGAGCATACCGCTGCCGCGCCACCACCTCCGCCAGCCCGCGCCGGAGAAGAGGCAGCCACCCACGACCTGTGCCGACCGCAGCCCTTGCCGCCGGAGAAGAAGACGACCGGCCGCCGCCGCCGCCCCAGGCACACACCACCACCGCGCCGCCCGTCACGCCGTCACTGCAGACGAGCCGCCGTGGGGCCGGCGTCAGCACCATGCCCCGGCCCGGGGCGTTGACCCGCGCCAACCCCAACGCGCGGGAGGACGAGGATGCCCTGCCGGCGCCGGCGCCGACCGGCCTTTGCCCGGCCAAGCCCCCTGGCGGCGGCAAGGGAGGAGGAGGGAGGAGGGGAGGGGAGACCGGCGGCGGGATCTAGGGTTCCCTCCCTGTCGCCATGTGGGGGCGACGCGGGAGGGAGGAGGGGGGCAGAGGGGACCAACTCAGATAGGGACCATCATCTATGAGTTACCGCCAACGGATCTAAGGGGGCCTGTTAACAGTGTTGTTCAACATTGACTAGTCCACTCCGACCCATCGGTGATGAACCGAAGGATGTATTCTCTCCGGTCCTTTTTACTCTGCATATTAGATTTGTGTCAAATCAAGCATTGAAAAGTTTGACCAAATTTATATTAAAAAATATTAACATCTACAATACCCAATATATATACTATGAAACTACATTTCATAATGAATCTAAGAATGTTGATTTGGTATTGTGAATGTTGATATTTTTCTCTATAAGTTTGGTCAAAGTAAAGATACTTTGACTCCGGACAAAACTTATATGCAGACTAAAAAGGACCGGAGGGAGTACCCTTTTTGTAGTAGTGTGGCATACCAAAAAGCTTATCAACTTTTAAATAAAAAAACTTCCAATTAAAAAGATGGACTTCACACTTCATGATCAATAATTTCCTATTTCAAAATTACCGACTCTTCTTGAGTGATATTTTTGCGCTCATCACATAGTTGTTTAAATAGGATAATCCCGGAATTTCTGAGAAAAACCACTCTGATATTGTTACTAATGACTAATGAATGCGAGAGATCACAAAATACTTTGTTTAATGTCTTTCCACAGCAAAAGGCCCTACACATGGAAAGGAATCATCACTTATGAGTAAACAAGAAGAATGGAGGAAGAAGGAAAAGAATTAAAGGCGCGACAAATGCACTAGAGAGCAAGACGACCTTTGGTACGAACGCACGCGCTCATACCAGCGGTCCAACCAATCAACCTTTATAAAAGGGCCTACAATAGAATCGCAACACAGAGAGCACCATTCACGAATTAGAGCACCATAACCATCTTCCAACCCTAGCAGCCGCAATAACATAGTGTTCTGTCTTCTACTACCCCGCCGGTTTTTGTCTGTCCGACTCAACTCAACCCTGGATTTTTTCGTTCCTTCTATGACTCCTGGCCCCAGAATCCTTCCCGATCCCCCGATCTCACGTTCCTAACCCTAGTTTTCTAGCACCACCAACCAATGTTCAAGATATCACTTATTGTTAGTGTTACGATCGATTGGGGATTAGAGATTAATCGGAGATCAGCTGATTAATCAATTTTATCGGTCGACTATATCGGCCAGTTTTCCCGGCAATTCCCAGGTTCCAAGCACTAATAAGGTAAAAAGGGGGAAAAACCACCCCCCCCCAATCAGATGGTGCACCCAATGTTTCTAGTGAAGCTGTCAATCTCACCATTTTGGTAGTTGCTAAAATTTATGAGCAGATAATGGTATACGAAGTGTTTCAGGATTTTTGGATTAATTATGAACCAAAAATAAAAGTGCAAATAAATGTAAAAGTAAAGTTGAGTGTTTACTTATGAGGAAAATTTGACCAGGGAAGAGATGATACATAAATATAATCATTGTAGAGCAATCAAACGCTCATGGAAAATCATAACATATGATGGGATCATATTTTATAGGCAGCGCGCCCATAATTCTACTAGACTGTCACACGTTCCATCTAATAGCTAAGGGCATCTCCAGCCGTTGGCCCCCCAGGGGGCGTCAAAAAGCGCCGCCTGGGGGTGAGCCGGCGCAAAAAATGGCCCTGGGGGCGAGTCGGTCCCCAGCCGTCGGCCCCCAGGGCCGCCCCAGGCGCGTATTGAAAAAAAGAAGGACCGTTCGGCGAAGTTATGATAAAAACTAGTTAAATTTCGGCCAAACATGGTAAATTTCGGCGAAATTCGCGCATTTTCATTACATTAACCTAATCTAAAAAAGAAAGGGGCTGAAGTCGTCGCCGCCGTCGCCGCCATCGTCGTCGTCGGCCTTCTTCTCCTTGACGCGGGCGCCCCTGCTGGACCCCTGACCGGCGTCGCCATGGCGGACTGGCGGCGGCGCGTCGTCGTCGTCGTCGCTGTCGCATAAGACGACGACCCCGTGTTCATCGCGGCCGTGTCGGCGCTCCTCGAAGCGGCGTAGGGCGGCGCACTGACGCTCCTTCTCCTTCTCCCGGCGCGCCTTCTCCATCGCAATGGAGTCCTGGCGCGCCCATTCTAGGGCCGCGTCGTCGTCCTCGAACTCCGCCTTCACCGGCGCCAGCCCCGGCTCCGCCTTCACCGGCGCCAGCCCCAGCTCCGTCTTCACCGGCGCCAGCCCCGGCTCCGTCTTTGGCTTGACGAAGCGCGGAGGAGCCGACGAGGGGGAGGCGCGCCGGCCGCCCTCGTTGATGACGATGCCGGCGCTGCGAGTGCGCCGGCCGAGCGGCGTCTCCGCCGCGGGCTCGGCCTTGACGCCGAGCAGGGCCGGAGTGCCGGAGGAGTGCGACGAGAATCGGGAGGAAGAAGAGGAGGAGGAGGACCCGAACCTCCTTGGCGCCCACGGCCCGGCGCGTCGGTGCTGCGCCGGGGCGGCCACCCTCGCCGGGGGGTACGCCAACGGTGGGTCGTTGCCGCCCTCGAGGTACGTGAGCACGCCCTCGAGTGTGCGGCCGGGGACGCCCCACCACAGGTGGCGCCCCTCGCTGTTCTGCCGGTCGCCGACCACCGGCGCGCCGTTGGTGGACGCCAAGCGCTGCTGCTGGCGGCACTCGAAATACGCCGCCCATGCCGCGTGGTTGCCGGCGGCGTACTGGGGGAGGGAGAGTTGCGCGTCGGTGAGGGAGGCGCGCACGACCTCGACTTCCTCGGCGAAGTACTTCGGCTTCGCCGCGGCGTCGGGCAACGGGGGAATGGGCACTCCCCCGGCGCTGAGTCTCCACCCCGTCGGCCCGGCGCGCATGTCCGGCGGCGCCGGGATGTTCGCCTGGAACAGGAGCCAGGACTCTTGTTCGCGGAGCGAACGGCGGCCGAAGCCGTTGGCCGCCGCCTCGTCTCCGGGGAAGCGTTCTGCCATGGCGACGGCGGGGCTGGGCGGGCTCGGGAGAGGTAGAGGGAGGGGCTGGGCGGCGGCGCTCGGAAGAGGTAGGGAGAGGGAGGGGCTGGACGGCGGCGAGGGGCGGGGCTGGTGTGGGCACAGGCGAGTGGAGGCCACCGGCTTTTATAGCCGCGCCACACCCGTGTGTACGCGTGCGAGGGAGGGGAGGCGTCGGCGCGCCGTCCTGTGACGCGCCGCCCGTGAGGAATCAATGGCAAGGCTGACCGGCAGCAGCCTTGCCATTGAATCCCCGCGGGAACCGAGGCCGTTGGGGGAAGACGAGGCGCCGAGTCGCTGACGCAGCTGGCCCGCGGCTTTTTCGCGCCAAAACAGCTCGCCCCAGCGCCCCCGGGCGCCCCCCAGCGCGCCGGGTTCAGCCTGGGTCCGCCGGCGCTGTTTTCGGCCCAAGCCAGCGAAAATCGGACTCCTGGGGGCACGACTGGGCCGTTTTTTCAGCGCCGGCACGAAAAAATCGCCTGGGGAGGCCTTCCTATGGGCGCGACTGGAGATGCCCTAATACTCCACCTTACACGTATGTAACCCAGGCGAGTTGATCTAGTATAAAGTAATAAAATAGAACATTGAAATAGGCATGTTTGCATACAGTTGAGAGAATGACTCTTACCACGTGCGGTAAACGAAGTGATAACTAAGTCAATACAATTTTTGTCCTTAGTGAGGTACATCCAACTAAGATTTTTGTCTCTTGTTGTCATTAAGTACTCCCTCCGTCCGAAAATATTTGTTCTAGAAATAGTTGAAAATGAATATATCTATAACTAAAATAAATCTAGATATAATCATTTTTAGGACAAGTATTTCCGGATGAAGGAAATACCTTATAAAATGAGATCTACTCCAACTAATGCATACTGATGGTATCACGGTCTACATTGGACGGCCCATAACACTACAAACAACGTTCGACGTAGCCGAATAGGACTCATATAAGCTGTATCAGTTGAACGACTCCCCTTCACCGACGTAGACTCCGGTTTCATATATAAGACGGTGTTGGGATAGTCAATAGAACACATTAGACAACATACAGACAAAACGTTGGTACTTTACCTGTACATTGTATAGACTCCAACGCAAGTAGGATGTATGGTATTGTCTCCTCATTGAGAGCCCGAACCTGGATAAAACATTTTCTCAGTTACCATCATGCCAAGTAGTCTAGTTAGGATACTCTACCAAGGGATCTACCAGATTTAGCTCATACAGTGGTGGCCCATGCTTGTCCTATTAGGTGAACACTGCGGCTCGATGGAGTTCGCATTCACGCTCAGATCGGTTCTGGCGCGATCTTCGTACCAGGGCAGACATTTGTCTTCGGCATTGCTACCTTCGTCACCGACTTGCGGCCAGGTCGGCCAAGTCCAGAACTATGCCTCATGCCCGATCTTCAGAGATCGGACGGTCTTGATCAACATCAACTTCGATCTCCACCGAGATTATGGAAAATTTCGTCCATGGAGCTCGGGAGTTGAACATCAACATTGCTCTCGCGCGGCCGTCCTTGAGTATCTTTTCTCCGATCACTTCAGTGAAATTGTGCGGAATTAAGTTTTCAACAAAAAATGTAAAATTTCATGGCGATTCAATGGTGGGATCTCCGGCTACCTCCGAAAAAAGTGAGGCATTGTCGGATCTGGATGGAAATCCATGCAAGTTTGGAAGAAGGAGGCCAGAGGCCAACTCGGACATCATTTGTATGATCTAACTTCAAGATTATACATAATTGTCGTGGCTGAAATCCCTAAACATTTTAGCTTGATCTGACATTTAAAACTTTGGGTAACGCCCAATAAGTGCTTCAATTTGCATATATGTTTTATGCGCAAAAAAAATCTGATCTGATTTCATCTTGCAATATGAAAGAGTTATTGCAATTGTTCATTACAGCCTCACCATGCAGGGCGGAACATTCTTAACAAGGACACGATCTGATATATTATCAAAGCTAAACTTAGCAATCTGATGAGCCACCACATTGGCCAATCTATTAATCTTGGAGGCTTCAAAATTATTTATAAGCTTTCATATACTCATCGCTTCCTTCATCAAATCGACCAGAGAGGACCTGTCAAAAATTTCACCTGCAAGGGCGGCAGCCATAAAAGTGTTAGTCTCTAAATAATCAGATTGTGGAGAGTGATATCTATACAAATGTGTGTAAGGTAATGCAAGCCTGAAATTCTGCTTCCTCTACATTTGTATAAGAGCATCTCCAACAGGCGCATAAAAGTTTCACGCACTAAAATAGTTTTAGCGCGTGCATTACTGTAGCACTTTTAACGCGTCGGATCCAACATCGGTTTATCATATGGCCAAAAACGCGCGTCCAAAAAAACATGCAGTGCAAATTGTGAAGCACGCGCAATCTGGCACCCCAAATTTGCAGCTTCTGATAGTGCTTTTTAACGCGCGCCCAAACTTTTTTTGCGTGTGCACTATTTTACAGCTTCTATTGGAGCTGTCCGGCGCCCAAAAAATCCGAATTTTAGCGCGCGGAACAATTTTTATGCGCCTGTTGAAGATGCTCTAATGCCCAATAAAATCCCACGAGAAAATGATGACCTAAATTTCCAGACGAGTCCCTGGCCACCATCCCACCAACATTATGTCTTTCCTAATATTTTCTTTTGTGAAGGCTATAAAATGGAAATGGTAGCCGGCGAACGTTGGCCAGGGAGGATCTGCCAGCAACACCCCCCCCCCCCCCCCAACTGCCACGGGATCTGGATCCAACGGTGCCGTTTTTAATATCTTTTTTCACACTAAAATTAAACAAATGCCATGGCGATTTTGCAAAAAGGCCACCCAGGTTCTCAAAATGCACCTAAACTGCCATACGAGCGTTTGCAAATGCCACCTCCAGACATGTCTGTAAAAAGGGAGCGGGACAGCAAGAGTACTGCACACAAGACCTGAGCTCAGCAAAACGAAAATGGGTGTGGATCAAGAGGTGGAGGTGGTGAAATCGTGCATGGTGAAACCGAGCGAAGAGACGCCTAGCCATGGTCTCTGGCTCTCACTACTCGATCTCAAAATGGTGAGTAGAGGCCACACGCCGACCGACGACCGTACACTTCTACAGTTCCGACTCGGCCGGCGCCGTCGATAACTTCTTCGACGTGGCCAGGTTGAAGGCGGCGATGGCCAAGGCTCTCGTGGCCTTCTACCCTCTCGCCGGCCGTCTCAGCGTGGACGGCGACGGCCGGCCAGAGATCGACTGCGCCAGCCAGGGCGCGCTATTCGTTGTCGCTCGTTCAGACCTCACCGTCGACGGCTTCGTGGACTTCCAACCGTCGCCGGAACTAAGGAGGCTCTTTGTTCCCCGCGTTGAGGACTCGCCTTCCATCATGTGCGCCATCCAGGTGACCTTCATGGGAACCACGCGGCCATCGACGCCGTAAGCGCTGTCCACTTCTTCCAGACGTGGTCTGCCTTCTCCAGGGACAGCGACGCGGCGGCGGCGGCGCTGGAGCTCCCATGCCACGACCGCACCCTCCTCCGCGCACGCTCCCCACCCGTCGTCCACCCCGACGCTCTCACCGTGTTCTGTCCGAAGCTACTGAGCCGAGCCGTCGGGGCTCGTGGTCAACCAGATCTTCGTCGTCTCCAAGGACCAGGTCGCCGCTCTCAAGCGTGCCTGCACCGGCGGTGGCGATGGCGGGCGCGTTAGCACGTTCTGCGCCGTGAGCGCCCACGTCTGGAGGTCCTTCTGCACCGCCCGCCGGCTGCCGACGGACGCCACGACGCGCCTCAGCTTCCCGACCAACATCCGGGGCGCCCTGAGGCCGCCGCTCCCGGCCCGCTACTTCGGGAACGGGATCATCGTCCTGGGCGCCGCTGGCAAGGTGCGGGACATCGAATCGGAGGAGCTGGGCTCCGTTGCCCGCCGGATCAATGGCGCGATCCGCAGGATGGATGACGAGCTGGTGCGCTCGGCGATCGACTACTTGGAGATAAACGGCAGCAAGCAGCCCCCCAGCAGCATGCCGAAGACCGAGCTGAGGGTGATCAGCTGGCTGGGCATGCCGGTATATGACGCAGATTTCGCGTGGGAGAAGCCCCTCGTGATGCACCGTGCTGTTCAGCAGCGCGCAGGATTCGTCTACCTCATGGACGGTGTCAGCGGGATTGGCGGCGTGCGCATCCTCGTGTCTATATATGGAAGCTCCAATTCTCAACGACTTCCTGCGCCTGCTATATGCCACCTTCGTCTAGTTCTATGCTTTCAGAAGCCTCCGGTATCACTAATATCGTATGATTCCTATGCTTCCAAAGCCTTGCAAAATGCTAACTTCTGTTTTTTTTTTCATTTTTGCCTTTGATGGTTGAGGGACCTTCATGCAATTTCTCTTATGGTTTGGGTTCTTTGTACTTCTTGTGAACTCCCATAAAATATTTGTATCCTTTTCATCGAAAACATAAAAGTTAATTGTAACTCGTATTAGTGATGTTGAAAGTTTGTCAAGAACTATTTGACATTGCTTCATCAGATATATGGACTTCAAATTTGCTAAGGAATGGGAAATCTTTGACTCAAACAGGGTTATAGTCGGTACAATCTTCATGAGCTACATAATCAAGGGCAGAATCCCAAACCATAGGAAATCGTTACTTCTTCAAAACTATATGCAGTGCAGTCCAATCCAGACTTTAGTACGGTAGCACCATTTGATCCGCAACACTCCGACCTCCTGCATTACCATCATTACGTCTCCAATGATAATGAGGAACATGACTGTATCTATCCTCTTTAATTACTCATAAATTGAACAAACAAGGGAAACTCTCCACCTCAGACGACTGGCCATATCAATCCATCAGACTAGCTTTGAGCCGTTGATTTTTGGTCACCACCCCACGGTCTCCAAGCCTCTTATTTTTGTTTTTCCATGCCCCCGTTAATCATGGCCATAATCAGCACATCCACCTGCCCATTCCCCCTAAACTATCCCTCCTCCCTTCGGTAACATACTTCTCCATGGCTGCCGCTAGTTGCATGCGTCTATCGTGGATCCATCCGCTGCTTCTCACCGCCGGTGTTAGTGCCGTTGTCGCAAATGAACACAAGCTAGAGTTGAGACCTACTGCCTGTGGTGTGTGAGTTATGCGGTGTTGGTGGTGGAGTTATGCGGCTTATCCCTGGATATGCATACAAGTTGTTGAGCAAGATTACATCTTGAAGAGGAAGGAAGAGATGAGAGATAAAGGGATAGATTACATGCGGTTCAAGAGAATCCCTAACTACCTCCTAGCTAACCTCCTGCCGAAGGGTGTAACGTGACAACGTGACATGATGTTTAACACCCTTCCTTAATCACAACTTGGACAAGTTAAATTACGTTTAAACTCTTCAAAGCTCCGTGTAGGTAACACTTTGGTGAAGCCATCTGCAAGCTGATCTTTTGAGTGAACAAACCGAATTTCCAATTGTTTGTTGGCAACAAGTTCTCTGATAAAATGGAAATCAATCTCAATATGTTTTGTTCTCGAATGGAAAACTGGATTAGCAGAGAGATATGTGGCACCAAGATTGTCACAGCACAAACATGGTGCTGGAATTCGTCTTATGCCAAGTTCTTTGAGAAGAGACTGAACCCATATGATCTCTGCAGTTACATTTGCTAATGTTTTATATTCTGCTTCTGTACTAGACATGGACACTGTAGCTTGTTTCTTTGCACACCAAGATACAAGGTTAGGTCCAAAGAAAGTTGCAAACCCACCTGTAGACCGTCTGTCATCCAGACATCCTGCTCAATCAGAGTCAGAAAAAGCACTGACTAAAGTGGATGAAGACTTGCTGAAAGTAAGACCAGTATTCAGAGTGTTTTTGATGTATCTGACTATACGCTTAGCTACAGCCCAATGAACTGTGGTGGGAGCATGAAGGAACTGGCATACTTTGTTAACAGCAAACGAAATATCAGGTCTTGTAAGAGTCAAGTATTGGAGTGCACCTACTAGACTTCTGTAGTTTGTGCTATCCTCTTGATTCAAAGGATCTCCTTCTATAAGAGACAACTTTTCTGAACTAGACAAGGGAGTGGGTGATGGTTGTTGGAAATATGCCCTAGAGGCAATAATAAATTGGTTATTATTATATTTCCTTGTTCATGATAATTGTGTATTATCCATGCTAGAATTGTATTGATAGGAAACTCAGATACATGTGTGGATACATAGACAACACCATGTCCCTAGTAAGCCTCTAGTTGACTAGCTCGTTGACCAATAGATGGTTGCGGTTTCCTGACCATGGACATTGGATGTCGTTGATAACGGGATCACATCATTAGGAGAATGATGTGATGGACAAGACCCAATCCTAAGCCTAGCACAAAGATCGTGTAGTTCATATGCTAAAGCTTTTCTAAATGTCAAGTATCATTTCCTTAGACCATGAGATTGTGCAACTCCCGGATACCGTAGGAATACTATGGGTGTGCCAAACGTCACAACGTAACTGGGTGGCTATAAAGGTACACTACAGATATCTCCGAAAGTGTCTGTTGGGTTGGCACGAATTGAGACTGGGATTTGTCACTCCGTGTAAACGGAGAGGTATCTCTGGGCCCACTCGGTAGGACATCATCATAATGTGCACAATGTGACCAAGGAGTTGATCACGTGATGATGTGTTACGGAAAGAGTAAAGAGACTTGCCGGTAAAGAGATTGAACAAGGTATCGGGATACCGACGATCGAATCTCGGGCAAGTATCGTACCACTAGACAAAGGGAATTGTATATGGGATTGATCGAATCCTCGACATCGTGGTTCATCCGATGTGATCATCGTGGAACATGTGGGAACCAACATGGGTATCCAGATCCCGCTGTTGGTTATTAAGCGGAGAACATCTCGGTCATGTCTGCATGGTTCCCGAACCCGTAGGGTCTACACACTTAAGGTTCGATGACGCTAGGGTTATAAGGAATAGATATACGTGGTTACCGAATGTTGTTCGGAGTCCCGGATGATATCCCGGACGTCACGAGGAGTTCCGGAATGGTCCAGAGGTAAAGATTTATATATGGGAAGTCCTGTTTTGGTCACTGGAAAGGTTTCGGGTTTTATCGGTAACGTACCGGGACCACCGGGAGGGTCCCAGGGGTCCACCAAGTGGGGCCACAAGCCCCGGAGGGCTGCATGGGCCAAGTGTGGGAGGGGACCAGCCCCAGGTGGGCAGGTGCGCCCCCCCACAAGGGCCCAAGGCGCCTAAGGAGAGGAGGGGAGGAAAACCCTAAGGGCAGATGGGCCTTAGGGCCCATGCCTGGTGCGCCTCCCTCTCCCCCTCCCCTGGCCGCCCCACCAGATGGGATCTGAGCTGGCCGCCGCCCCTAGGGTGGAACCCTAGGTGGGGGCGCAGCCCCCTCCCTCTCCCCTATATATAGTTGAGGTCTTTGGGGCTGCCAACACATGAGTTTCTGACCTCTCCCTGGCGCAGCCCTACCTCTCTTTCTCCTCATATCTCGCGGTGCTTGGCGAAGCCTTGCTGGATCACCATGCTCCTCCACCACCACCACGCCGTTGTGCTGCTGCTGGATGGAGTCTTCCTCGACCTCTCCCTCTCTCCTTGCTGGATCAAGGCATGGGAGACGTCATCGGGCTGTACGTGTGTTGAACGCGGAGGTGCCGTCCGTTCAGCACTAGGATCTCCGGTGATTTGGATCACGACGAGTACGACTCCTTCAACCCCGTTCTCTTGAACGCTTCCGCTTAGCGATCTATAAGGGTATGTAGATGCACTCTCCTTCCCCTCATTGCTGGTTTCTCCATAGATAGATCTTGGTGACACGTAAGAAAATTTTGAATTTCTGCTACGTTCCCCAACAGTCGCATCATGAGCCAGGTTTATGCGTAGTTTCTATGCATGAGTAGAACACAAAGTAGTTGTGGGCGTTGATTTTGTTCAATATGCTTACCGTTACTAGTCCAATCTTGATTCGGCAGCATTGTGGGATGAAGCGGCCCGGACAGACCTTACACGTACTCTTACGTGAGACTGGTTCCACCGACTGACATGCACTAGTTGCATAAGGTGGTTAGCGGGTGTCTCTCTCCCACTTTAGTCGGATCGGATTCAATGAAAAGGGTCCTTATGAAGGGTAAATAGCAATTGGCATATCACGTTGTGGTTTTTGCGTAGGTAAGAAACGTTCTTGCTAGAAACCCATAGCAGCCACGTAAAACATGCAAACAACAATTAGAGGACGTCTAACTTGTTTTTGCAGGGTATGCTATGTGATGAGATATGGCCAAAGGATGTGATGAATGATATATGTGATGTATGAGATGATCATGTTCTTGTAATAGGAATCACGACTTGCATGTCGATGAGTATGACAGCCGGCAGGAGCCATAGGAGTTGTCTTAATTTATTTATGACCTGCGTGTCAACATAAACGTCATGTAATTACTTTACTTTATTGCTAACCGTTAGCTATAGTAGTAGACGTAATAGTTGGCGAGACAACTTCATGAAGACACGATGATGGAGATCATGGTGTCATGCCGGTGACGATGATGATCAAGGAGCCCCGAAGATGGAGATCAAAAGGAGCAATATGATATTGGCCATATCATGTCACTATTTGATTGCATGTGATGTTTATCATGTTTATACATCTTATTTGCTTAGAATGACGGTAGTAAATAAGATGATCCCTCATTAAAATTTCAAGAAAGTGTTCCCCCTAACTGTGCACCGTTGCGAAAGTTCGTCGTTTCGAAGCACCACGTGATGATCGGGTGTGATAGATTCTTACGTTCGAATACAACGGGTGTTGACGAGCCTAGCATGTACAGACATGGCCTCGAAACACATGCAAAACACTTAGGTTGACTTGACGAGCCTAGCATGTACAGACATGGCCTCGGAGCACAAGAGACCGAAAGGTCGAGCATGAGTCATATGGTAGATACGATCAACATGAAGATGTTCACAGATGTTGACTAGTCCGTCTCACGTGATGATCGGACACGGCCTAGTTGACTCGGATCATGTAATCACTTAGATGACTAGAGGGATGTCTATCTGAGTGGGAGTTCATAAGATGAACTTAATTATCCTGAACATAGTCAAAAGGTCTTCGCAAATTATGTCGTGGCTCGTGCTTCAGTTCTACTGTTTAGATATGTTCCTAGAGAAAATTTAGTTGAAAGTTGATAGTAGCAATTATGCGTACTAGGTCCGTAAACTGAGGATTGTCCTCATTGCTTCATAGAAGGCTTATGTCCTTAATGCACCGCTCAGTGTGCTGAACCTCGAACATCGTCTGTGGATGTTGCGAACATCTGACATACACATTTTGATAACTACGTGATAGTTCAGTTAAACGGTTTAGAATTGAGGCACCGAAGACGTTTTGAAACATCGCGAAACATATGAGATGTTTCGAGGGCTGAAATTGGGATTTCAGGCTCGTGCCCACGTCAAGAGGTATAAGACCTCCGACGATTTTCTTAGCCCACAAACTAAGGGAGAAAAGCTCAATTGTTGAGCTTGTGCTCAGATTGTCTGAGTACAACAATCATTTGAATCGAGTGGGAGTTGATCTTCCAGATGAGATAGTGACGTTTCTCCGAAGTCATTACCACCAAGCTGCTAGAGCTTCGTGATGAACTATAATATATCAGGGACATATATGATGATCCTTGAGATATTCGCGATGTTTGACACCATAAAAGTAGAAATCAAGAAGGAGCATCAATTGTTGATGGTTGGTGAAACCACTAGTTTCAAGAAGGGCAAGGGCAAAAAAAGGGATACTTCATGAAACGGCAATTCAGCTGCTGCTCTAGTGAAGAAACCCAAGGTTGAACCCAAACCCGAGACTAAGTGCTTCTGTAATAAGGGGAACAACCACTGGAGCAGAATTACCCTAGATACTTGGTAGATGAGAAGGCTGGCAAGGTCGATAGAAGTATATTGGATATACATTGTGTTAATGTGTACTTTACTAGTACTCCTAGTAGCACCATGGTATTAGATACCGGTTCGGTTGCTAAATGTTAGTGAACTCGAAATAAAAGGCTGCGGAGTGAAGGGAGACTAGCTAAAGGTGAGCTGGCAATATGTGTTGGAAGTTTTTCCAAGCTTGATGTGATCAAGCATCGCACGCTCCCTCTACCATCGAGATTGATGTTTGCGTTGAGCATAGACATGATTGGATTATGTCTATCACAATACGGTTATTCATTTAAGGAGAATAATGGTTACTCTGTTTATTTGAATAATACCTTCAATGGTCTTGCACCTAAAATGAATGGTTTGTTGAATCTCGATCATAGTGATACACATGTTCATGCCAAAAGATATAAGATAGTAATGATAGTACCACCTACTTGTGGCACTGCCACGTAAGTCATATCGGTATAAAACGCATGAAGAAGCTCCATGTTGATGGATCTTTGGGCTCACTCGTTTTGAAGAGTTTGAGACTGGCGAACCATGTCTATTGGTGTATATGCATGAAGAAACTCCATGCAAATGGACCGTTTGGACTCACTTGGTTTTGAATCACTTGAGACATGCAAATCATACCACATGGGCAAGATGACTGAAAGCCTCGTTTTCAGTAAAATGGAACTAGAAAGCAACTTGCTGGAAGTAATACATTTTGATGTGTGCAGTCCAATGAGTGCTGAGGCGTGCAGTGGATATCGTTATGTTCTTACTTCACAGATGATTTGAGTAGATGTTGAGTATATTTACTTGATGAATCACGAGTCTGAATTATTGAAAGGTTCAAGTAATTTCAGGGTGAAGTTGAAAGATCGTCGTGACAAGAGGATAAAAGATCTATGATATGATCATAGAGATGAATATCTGAATTACGAGTTTGGCACAGAATTAAGACATTGTGGAAATTGTTTCACAACTAATACAGCCTGGAACACCATAGTGTGATGGTGTGTCCGAACATCATAACTGCACCCTATTGGATATGATGCATACCATGATGTCTCTTATCGAATTACCACGATAGTTTATGGGTTAGGCATTAGAGACAACCACATTCACTTTAAATAGGGCACCATGTAATTTCGATGAGATGACACCGTATGAACTATGGTTTAGAGAAACCTAAGCTGTCATTTCTTAAAAGTTTGGGGCTGCGACGCTTATGTGAAAAAGTTTCAGGCTGATAAGCTTGAACCCAAAGCGGATAAATGCATCTTCATAGGACACCCAAAACAGTTGGGTATACCTCCTGTCTCAGATCCGAAAGCAATAAGGGATTGTTTCTAGAATCGGGTCCTTTCTCGAGGAAAAGTTTCTCTCGAAAGAATTGAGTGGGAGGATGGTGGAGACTTGATGAGGTTATTGAACCGTCTCTTTAACTAGTGTGTGGCAGGGCACAGGAAGTTGTTCCTGTGGCACCTACACCAATTGAAGTGGAAGCTTATGATAGTGATCATGAAACTTCAGATCAAGTCACTAACAAACCTCGTCGGATGACAAGGATGCGTACTACTTTAGAGTGGTACGTAATCCTGTCTTGGAAGTCATGTTGCTAGACAACAATGAACCTACGAGCTATGGAGAAGTGATGGTGGGCCCGGATTCTGATAAATGGCTCGGGGCCATAAAATCCGAGAGAGGATCCATGTATGAAAACAAAGTGTAGACTTTGGCAGAACGGCTCGATGGTCATAAGGCTGTTGAGTACAGATGGATTTTAAAAGGAAGACGGACAATGATGGTAAGTATCACCATTAAGAAAGCTCGACTTGTCGTTAAGATTTTTTCCGACAAGTTCAAGGACTTGACTATGATGAGGCTTTCTCACTCGTAGCGATGCTAAGAGTCTATTGGAATTATATTAGCGATTACTGCATTATTTATGAAATCTTGCAGATAGGATGTCAAAACATTGTTTCCTCGATGATTTTCTTGAGGAAAGGTTGTATGTGATACAACTGGAAGGTTTTGTCAAACCTGAAAGATGCTAATAAGTATGCAAAGCTCCAGCAATCCTTCTAAGGACTGGAGTAAGCATCTCAGAGTTGGAATGTATGCTTTGATGAGATGATCAAAGATTTTGGGTGTATACAAAGTTTATGAGAAACTTGTATTTCCAAAGAAGTGAGTGGGAGCACTATAGAATTTCTGATGAATATATGTTGTTGACATATTGTTGATCAGAAATGACGTAGAATTTCTGGAAAGCATATAGGGTTATTTGGAAAGTGTTTTTCAATGGAAAGCCTGGATTAAGCTACTTGAACATTGAGCATCAAGATCTATAAGAATAGATCAAAACGCTTAATGGTACTTTCAAATGAGCACATACCTTGACATGATCTTGAAGGTGTTCAAGAAGGATCAGTCAAAGAAGGAGTTCTTGCCTGAGTTGTAAGGTATGAAGTTAAGACTTAAAGCTCGACCACGGCAGAAGAAAGAGGAAGGACGAAGGTCGTCCCCTATGCTTTTGTCATAGGCTCTATACGGTATGCCATGCTGAGTACCGCACCTGATGTGTGCCTTGCCACATATCTGGCAAGAGGGTACAAAGGTAATCTAGGAGTAGATCACCAGATAGCGGTCTAAATTATCCTTAGAGGAATAAGGATATGTTTCTCGGTTATGGAGGTGATAAAGAGTTCGACGTAAAGAGTTACGTCGATGCAAGCTTAACACCTATCCGGATAGCTCTGAGTAGAGATACCGGATACGTATAATGGAATAGCTCCAAGTAGAACAGTTATTTGAAATGGCTCCAAATGTAGCGTAGTAGTTGCATCTACAAGATGACATAGAAATTTGCAAAGTACATACGGATCTGAATGTTGCAGACCCGTTGACTGAAACCTCTCTCACAAGCATAACATGATCAAACCCAGAACTCTTTGGGTGTTAGTCACATGGGGATGTGACCTTGAGTGTTAATCACATATCGTTGTGAACTGGATTATTGACTCTAGTGCAAGTGGGAGACTGTTGGAAATATGCCCTAGAGGAAATAATAAATTGGTTATTATTATATTTCCTTGTTCATGATAATCGTTTATTATCCATGCTAGAATTGTATTGATAGGAAACTCAGATACATGTGTGGATACATAGACAACACCATGTCCCTAGTAAGCCTCTAGTTGACTAGCTCGTTGATCAATAGATGGTTGCGCTTTCCTGACCATGGACATTGGATGTCGTTGATAACAGGATCACATCATTAGGAGAATGATGTGATGGACAAGACCCAATCCTAAGCCTAGCACAAAGATCGTGTAGTTCGTATGCTAAAGCTTTTCTAAATGTCAAGTATCATTTCCTTAGACCATGAGATTGTGCAACTCCCGGATACCGTAGGAATACTTTGGGTGTGCCAAACGTCACAACGTAACTGGGTGGCTATAAAGGTACACTACAGGTATCTCCGAAAGTGTCTGTTGGGTAGGCACGAATCGAGACTGGGATTTGTCACTCCGTGTAAACGGAGAGGTATCTCTGGGCCCACTTGGTAGGACATCATCATAATGTGCACAATGTGACCAAGGAGTTGATCACGGGATGATGTGTTACGGAACGAGTAAAGAGACTTGCCGGTAACGAGATTGAACAAGGTATCGGGATACCGACGATCGAATCTCGGGCAAGTATCGTACCACTAGACAAAGGGAATTGTATATGGGATTGATCGAATCCTCGACATCGTGGTTCATCCGATGTGATCATCGTGGAACATGTGGGAACCAACATGGGTATCCAGATCCCTCTGTTGGTTATTAACCGGAGAACATCTCGGTCATGTCTGCATGGTTCCCGAACCCATAGGGTCTACACACTTAAGGTTCGATGACGCTAGGGTTATAAGGAATAGATATACGTGGTTACTGAATGTTGTTCGGAGTCCCGGATGATATCCCGGACGTCACGAGGAGTTCCGGAATGGTCCGGAGGTAAATATTTATATATGGGAAGTCCTGTTTTGGTCACCGGAAAGGTTTCGGGTTTTATCGGTAACGTACCGGGACCACCGGGAGGGTCCCGGGGGTCCACCAAGTGGGGCCACAAGCCTCGGAGGGCTGCATGGGCGAAGTGTGGGAGGGGACCAGCCCCAGGTGGGCTGGTGCGCCCCCCCACGAGGGCCCAAGGCGCCTAAGGAGAGGAGGGGGGCAAACCCTAAGGGCAGATGGGCCTTAGGGCCCATGCCTGGTGCGCCTCCCTCTCCCCCTCCCCTGGCCGCCCCACCAGATGGGATCTGAGCTGGCCGCCGCCCCCTCCCTCTCCCCTATATATAGTTGAGGTCTTTGGGGCTGCCAACACATGAGTTTCTGACCTCTCCCTGGCGCAGCCCTACCTCTCTTTCTCCTCATATCTCGCGGTGCTTGGCGAAGCCCTGCTGGATCACCATGCTCCTCCACCACCACCACGCCGTTGTGCTGCTGCTGGATGGAGTCTTCCTCAACCTCTCCCTCTCTCCTTGCTGGATCAGGGCATGGGAGACGTTGCCGGGTTGTACGTGTGTTGAACGCGGAGGTGCCGTCCGTTCGGCACTAAGATCTCCGGTGATTTGGATCACGACGAGTATGACTCCTTCAACCCCGTTCTCTTGAACGCTTCCGCTTAGCGATCTACAAGGGTATGTAGATGCACTCTCCTTCCCCTCGTTCCTGGTTTCTCCATAGATAGATCTTGGTGACACGTAAGAAAATTTTGAATTTCTGCTACGTTCCCCAACAATGGTTTGCAACCTTGCAACCCAAATATTTTAACCAAGTCCGTATCATACTTTTCTTGAGAGAGATTAAGATCATTACCATGTTTCTTGACTTCAATCCCTAGGAAAAAAATGCAAGTCTCCAAGATCCTTCAAAGCAAACTCAACACTCAGATCCTTTAATAGTCTTGCCACTGCCTCATCAGATGAGCTTGTAACAATTATACCATCAACATAAATAAGTACAAATATAGATTTATTTGACCTATTGTATATGAATAATGAAGTGTCAGACTTGGAAGGAATGAAACCAAGTGCTTGCAACTTGTGACTGAGCCTGGATGACCACGCCCTAGGAGTTTGCTTCAGATCATAGATGGGTTTGTCAAGCTTGCAGACATGAAAGGGAGACTTTTTGTCCTCAAACCCAGGAGGCTGTTTCATGTAAACCTCCTCTTCCAGAACACCATGAAGGAATGTGTTCTGCACATCTAGTTGTCTGAGACTCCATCCCCTTGAAACAGCAATAGACAGAACAAGGTGAATGGTAGCAATTTTTACAACTGGACTAAAAGTATCTTCGTAGTCTATGCCATACCTCTGTTTAAAACCCTTTGCAACCAGTCTCACTTTATAGCGATCTATAGTTCCATCAGACTTTCTTTTGATTCTGAATACCCATTTGCAATCTATCAATTTTTTACCTTGCTTTGAGGGAACTAGATGCTATGTTTTATTCCTCTGAAGGGCCATGTATTCTTCTTCCATAGCCCTTTTCCACTTTGTATCATCGAGTGCTTCTTGCAGAGAAGTTGGTTCATCTGTGGTGCATGCCATGCCAAACTTGGTAATGTGTTTATAATTAACAGGTTTAATTACCCCTTTTTGAAGATGTGTACGTGTTTGTGAAACAGGCACAACGCAGGATGCACGGAAGATCCATCAGCAGCCTCGGATCCCAAACCAGATCTCTCTACAGGAGGTGTCGCTGAGCCGTGATCTTCTGTGTCTTCGACTGGTGGAGGTGAAGCAGAATCCGGCGTAGAAGATCCCGAGCCTGCCCCCGCCAGTGGCTCGTCAGGGCGCATTGATGGCGCCGGCTGACAGAGATCGGCGCTGGATCCTGAGCCGATCAGCGGACCATCCAACTAGCGCGTGGGACGCCGCGTGTAGTAGCAGTCCACCCTCGTGGGCCACCGATTCAGAGGCATCCCAGTGGCGAACGGGGATTGGTGCGGGCTAGTGTCCTCCACGTTACAAATGGGAGAGCCCCACGTGGCAGGAGCGGGACCGCTGCTGCCGCTGTTGTCTCCTAGCGTGTTGGCGCTGCCACGGTTGTCTCCTGGCGCGGAACCAGAGGTGCTGATTCCCTGTTGCGGCGCCGATCCCACCGAGGATTGCGTAGCAGGCTGCTGCGGCGGCGATCCCGAGGAGGATATGCTCCCCCGGGCTGGGCACATAAAATGTTGCCTGTTTAACATGATTTATTCACCATTTTGAGTGATTTCTTCAGCATTTTCTTGTCTTGTTTCACCATAAAGCTCAGCCAAACTGTTATGAGGGTCAGTCAATATTGAGTCATCACAATTATTTCCCCATTGGTGAGCGCCGGTGAGATGAGATGGTAGGAGAAGGATTTCTTGGTGAAGAATAGCACCGGCATTTGGATGCAGATCAGGAAACGGGAATTTTGTCCCATCAAAAACTACGTCAAGAGAAATATATACTCGACTAGTAGAGACATCAAGGCATTTAACGCCTTTGTGTTGAGCACTGTACCCTATGAAAACACACTATTTGGATCGAAACATGAGCTTACGTTTATTGTATGGGCATAGATTTGACCAACAGGCACATCCAAACACATGAAGAGTGGTATAGTCAGGTTTGGCATGAAGGAGACGTTCCATAGGCGTTTCATTATTAATGACACGACTAGGTAACATGTTTATGATGTGTACTGTCGTGAGAAAATCCTCATCCCAGAATTTCAAGGGCACGGGTGCGCCTACTAAAAGAGAGAGACCAACCTCTACGATATGACAGTGTTTGCGTTCAGCAGACCAATTATGTTGATGAGCATGCGGACATGACACATAGTGAGAAATACCAAGTTTTCTGGAAGAAGGAATTCAACTTTTCGTATTCCCCTCCCCAGTCGGATTGGAAAACAATGATCTTGCTATTGAATTTTATTTCAACAAGTGCTTGAAAATTCTGAAACACTTGAAAAACATCAGATCGTTTCTTAAGTAGATAGATCCAAGAGAATTTACTATAGTCATCAATGAAACTTATGTAGTAAGTATGTCTACCAACAGAAGAGGGGGCATGACCCCATACATCAGAAAAAATAAGTTGTAATGGTTTGGTAGAAACACTCATAGATATAGGATATGGCAACTAATGACTTTTTAGCTCTTTGGCAAGAATCACAAACTGTTTCAACATTACGCTCTCCAACATATGGGAGCTTATTTTTCCTAAGCACTCGTTCTACTAAAGAAAATGATTCATGCCCTAACCGATCCTGCCACCGGGTTGAAGATAACTTGGTGACACCACATGCTATGTTATTGTATCTCCTAAGCTCGGGAATCAATAGATATAGCCCTCGAACGCATCTACCTTGATAAAGGATTTTCTTCGTGACCTGATCTCGGATAAAAAAATAGAGGTGAAACTCAAGAAAGACATGATATGGAAATGCAATGAACGGAAAGACGATTCATTGAGGCTCTAGGGACATGCAATATTTTTCTAAGATGGATTTTTCGGTGAGGGGTTTTGATAATTGAGTGACCAATATGACTTATTCGCATACCTTCTCCATTTGTGGCATGGACTTGCTCCGGGCCGCGGTATTTCTCCCTCATGGTGACTTTCTCCAACTCACCGGTGATGTGGTTGGTAGCACCACTGTCAACATACCAGTTGGTATCGACTCCGTACGAGGCCTCCACCCTGCCATCAACTTTCTCATCTTGAGAGGAGTCTTCATCCTCTTTGAATCGGTACCAGCAATCCTTTGCTGAGTGCCCCGGTTTTCCATAGATCTGGCACTGGATGGTGTCAGGATGTGACTTGGGGGAGGTCCGACGGCCCTGGGGGTTGGCGCAGGAGGGCCGCCCGCCTCCATTGTTGTTGCCGGGGCTGCGGGAGTTGCTGGTGTTGCCGTTGCCGCCGCTGCCAGTCTTGCCTTTCTGCGGTGGCCCGCGGTAGCGTGATCCACCGCCGCCACCGCCACGACCGCGAGCAGCAGCGTTGGCCGACGACTTGAAGCCGCCATTCCCCTAGAAGAGCGCAACACGCTGGTCGAAGTTACTCATCTGGGAGAAGAGTTCGTCAAGTGTGATCGGTTGTCTGTGCGCTTCGAGGGCGGAGACGAAAGGCTGGTCCTTGGTGACAACTTGCTTGGCCGGCTCTGGTGTGGTTCCATCCACGTATCCGAAGAAGCCTGCTCCTCTGATCTGCGGGGTGATTTGGGTGCGCCAAAGGACATAGTTGGTGCGGGACAACCTCTCGGTAACTTGGCCCAAGAGATTGGAGTTGGGGGCAGCAGAGGAGGCCATGGCAGCGAGCTTTGGTGGTAGAAACCTAGTGAACTAGATGTGATGGAAGAGATGGGCTCTGTATACCATGTGCGATATGCGTGAAGCGTCGTACCCTGTTGGGGACGCGCCTTCGTGTTAATGTAGGTAGGGGCTTATCCCTGGATATGCATACAAGTTATTGAGCAAGATTACATCTTGGAGAGAAAGGAAGAGATAAGAGATAAAGGGATAGATTACATGCGGTTCAAGAGAATCCCTAACTACCTCCTAGCTAACCTCCTGCTGAAGGGTGTAACGTGACAACGTGACATGATGTTTAACACCCTCCCTTAATCACAACTTGGACAAGTTGAGATTACGCTTAAACTCTTCAAAGCTCCATGTAGGTAACGCTTTGGTGAAGCCATCTGCAAGCTGATCTTTTGAGTGAACAAACCGAATTTCCAATTGTTTGTTGGCAACACGTTCTCTGACAGAATGAAAATCAATCTCAGTGTGTTTTGTTTTGGCATGAAAAACTGGATTAGCAGAGAGATATGCGATCTGGCCAAGCGCTACACCGACACCTATGTGAAGGTGCGGTAGCTCCTGCTCCGGCATCGCCGTCTACGAAAGCATTGAAACAGATTAATGTGGGTGCCGACGCCGATTCGGACACAACGTCACAGCTGTATGCTGTTCAGCCAACCGATGATGTTCTTGTCAGTGTGCGGACGGAAATCTTCATGAGCTGGTCCAAGTTGGGGGGGGGGGGGCGTGGCACCCCTCTGGCTTATAGAGTAACTAGCTGGGTTTCCCGCGCAACAGATTAACATTTAACATTTTTTATTTCTTTTGCCAACTATATGCCCTTTCACTCAATCCCTACCCAATGGGCACTAGCTTTGGTGAATACACCATTGTTAGCAGTTGGTAGCAATTACTCCTGCAGACTCATCTATTGTGGTGTACCTGTCGCCCCATAGGAACACGGAAGATGGATCGCTTGAAGAAACTAAGAAGAAGAAGAAGAAGAAGAAGAAGAAGGGCCCTGTGGAAAAGACTAAAGAACGGAGAAGAGGAGAGGAAAGGAACGAGAAATCCTCGCCACTGTCTATATGAAACCAAGAGAATCGCAAAGAGGGCTTTGGAGCGTTTGCCAGAAATGGGGAAAATGCAACAGCTTTGCTTGCTAGGAATATGAAACAAGATAGCAATACTATTTGTGTCCATTTTACGTGATGAGAAGCGTTGCTATTTTTTTTCTAAAATTGCGACAACAATTGTTTGTATTGATAAGATACATGTTTACAACCCCGGAAAATTTTAAATCTAAATCTGCTCTACGCACACATAAGCAAAAAAAATACAGCTCTAGCTATCGATGGTGCAGAAAATGAAAAAAGCATAAAAGACCATGGGGTAGCATAATATGTTGTTTCAAAGTAAGAATTGTGGATACAAACACGCCACTGCCTGGGATGGCCAACACCGGAAGAAGGCTGTAGCTCCATGATATTATAACTTTCTAAATTTGTATGGTTTTCACGAGCAAAAGCACTATTCAGTTTATTATGAATATAGTTGCTTGATGGACATTAGTAGACTGGTAGTGAAATCAGCATTGCCGAAGAACAGCATAAGGATATTGAAGTGTATGTGAATACTCTTTAACATTGCAAAAATTGAACATCATATGCTTGCACCAGAAGTAGCCATTTCTTACATGTGTGGAGTCAACTCAAATCTAACTATTCCACTACAAAGTTGAAATTTAAATACAGAGGTGATAACCCACAAGTATAGGGGATCGTTTGTAGCCTTCTTCGATGAGTGTCGAACCCAATGAGGAGCTAAAGGCAAAACAAATATTCCCTCAAGTTCTATCGACCACCGATACAACTCTACGCACACTTGACGCTTGCTTTACCGAAAACAAGTATGAAACTATTTTGTAGGTGTGATGCTAGAGCTATTTTGCATGAATAAAACTAGAAGTACTTTGCAAGATAATAAAAGTTAGGTGTTTAGAAAAAAAGGGTTTGTGTCAATAAGAAAGTTATTTGTCCCTAGGCAATCAATAATAAGTACCGGTAATCATTCTTGCAATTCTATATGAGGGAGAGGCATGATCTAACATATTTTCTCTACTTGGATCATATGCATTTATGATTGGAACTCTAGCAAGCATCTGCAACTACTAAAGATCATTAAGGTCGTGAAACCCAACCATAGCATTAAGTATCAAGTCCTCTTTATTCCATACGACATAGCCCACCTACTCGGGTTTAAGCTTCTGTCACTCTCGCAACCCACCATAAGAGAACCATGAACATATTGCAACACCCAACAAGTGAGGCCCCTCACGTTTGCGTGAGAACGGAGGGCACCGTAGGACAGCACCATAAATAGAATATACAATCATACCAACCAAGATCGCGATTAACCCACGGGACAAAACAGATCTACTCAAACATCATAGGATAACCATAGATCATTAGAAAATAATATATGGAGTTGAGCACCATGTTTAAGTAGAGATTACAGCGGGACGAAGATGTGTTACACCGCTGCATAGAGGGGGAGAGAGTTGGTGTTGACGGTAGCAAGATTGTTGATGTAGATCCCCGTCCCGATCATTGACCCGGTGGCACTCCTGCACCACCGGAAGCGAGGGGGAGAGAGCCTCCCTCCTTCTTCTTCTTCCTTGGCCTCCCCCCTAGATAGCAGGAGAGTTCCCCCTCTGGTCCTTGGTCTCCATGGCGGTGGAGGGGCTGGAGCCCCTCTGAGATTGGATCTCCCTCTTTGTTCTCTTCTATTTCGCGTTCCCGAGATCTGGCCAAATTTTTTTTCTTATATTCCGGGAGATTCGTAACTCTGATTGCGTTAAGATTTTAACACGATTTTTTTCTGGATATAAGCTTCCTTGTGCCCGAAGTAGAGCTTCAACCGACGTTCGAAGAGGGCACAACCCACCACCACGCGCCAGGGGCCTCTGGCGCGCCCTGGTGTCTTGTGGACTGTGTGGGCCTCCGTTTTCGGTGATTCCAACTCCCAACAATCACATATATTCCAAAATAATTCTCCGTAAAATTTTATTGCATTTGGACTTCGTTTGATAAGGATACCCTGCGATACAAAAAACATGCAGAAAACAGGAACTGACACTGGGCACTGGATTAATAGGTTAGTCCAATAAATCATATAAAAAGTTGCCAAAAGTATGTAAAAGTTGTATAATATTGGCATAAAGCAATCAAAAATTATAGATACGACGGAGACGTATCAAGAGGTCAGGTGTTGCATTAAATTTAATTCCCTAGCTGGAGTACAGTAAAGCAAAGAGGGGAAATCACAATTCCTGGAGCTCATGAGGCTGCTAAAAATTGCAGAAAAATTGACACGACTAATTGTTTTGACTCACGATCTAATGCAGGTAAACAATGAAATACCCTTGTATCTTATTCTTCAAACAAGATTAAGGTACAAAGTAACTTGTTCACTGACTGGGAGCTCCCCTCTTTACAAAATCCATGCTCGGGTGGCGTGCGGGATCGTGACAGGGGATAAGGCACTCATATGATCGATCATTGTGATCAGTGCACACATGCCTCCCTCTTTCACTCATGCAGAAAATAGAATATTCAGAACATGTTAATTGTCCTGATATGCTGGCAGATATCCCACAGCCATTGCTTTCAATTTCAATCAATAGCATCCTGAAATGGAGTTGTAGCTCCGTGGTGCTAGAAAAAACAAAAGACTCCATGACAAGCATAGATAGTTTCGTCAAAGGGAAGATGCGGGTTCGTATTTGAACTATGCTTTTGATTTTGAAATTCACAGAAACAAAACAGAAATAAGTCCAACTTGAGAATATAATAGCAACTTTATTGTAGTTTGTATGGTACAATCTCAGACAAAATTACCCTGTCCACCATAGTACATATGCACACCATGGTCATCAACTCCATAATCAGTGATGGTATATTTCCTTGTATCAATACTAGGGAAAAGCCTATACAGAGAGGTATAGCAGTAGCGCTGGTTAAAATAGGGCGCCACTGCTACTTTATAGTAGCGCGTTCCAGGAAAGCGCGCTATAGCTACAACTATAGCAGTAGCGCGTGTGCAGCAAAAAGCGCTACCACTATAAATGCCACCGTGTTGGCGGTAGACTAGGAATAGTAGTAGCGGTTCCGCGCAAAGCGCGCTACCATTATGGTCGTTGTTGCAACGCGTTTCCTGCATAGAGCGCTACTGCTAAGAAAGAAAAGAAAAATGAAAAAATAGAAAAGTAAATAAAAATGAAAGAAGTAGAAAACAGAGAAATGAAAAAAAATTTGTAAGGATAAACAAAAGAAATAACTACTTCCTATAGCAGTAGCGTGTTTTGCTAAAACGCGCTATAGCTAACTTAGCTATAGCGCGTTTCCGAAACAACGCTACTGCTAGTTCGACTTAACCACCCGTGGGCTTAAAATTTTGCTAAGTCCTCCTCCCCTCTCTCCCTCCTGTTTCCCTAACTCCTTTGTCGCCGCCGCCCGAGCCCGAGCCCGAGCCTGCCCTCACCGCCGCCGCCCGAGGCCGCCCTCAACCTCACCGCCGCCGCCCGCCGCCGCTCTCGACCTCACCGTGGCCGCCCTCAACCTCACCGCCGCCGCCCGAGCCCGCCCAGGACCGCCGCCTCCCGATCTCGAGCCCGCCCTCGCCGCCCCTGCCTTCGTCGCCGAGCACCTCCCCGCCACCGTCTCTCCCCTCTTTGTAAGCCCCCACCCTCCCCCACCCCCTCTCTCTCTGCTTTTTCTTCCTCTGCCATGTTAATTAGTAGTAGTAGATGTTAATTAGTACTAGGGTTCATAGATAATGATTTTTGGTAGTAGTAGTAGATGTCAATTAGTAGTAGTGATGGTACTAGTTAACTAGGGCAGTATGGTTAATAGTAGATGTTTTTTAGTTAGGGTAATAATAGATGTTAAGTAGTAGATAATGTAAATGTTAATTAGTTCAGTAGGGTTTAGTTTTTGATTTGAGTTTGTTTAACTAGATGTTAATTAGGGAAGTAGGGTTTAGTTTAGAGTAAAGTTTAGTTTAGTAGCTAACTAAATATAATCTATATTTGGTTTTTGAATTTAGTTTGAGAGAGCATGAGATTTGTGTAGATTTTCTTGAAGTGTCAAACGCTAGGAGATACAAATTTGAAGTGGTCAGGATATATGCAAATTCCTCCATTGTGTTTGCACATGTTTCGATTGTGTCGAAGTGGCTTTGTTGTTTCCAGGGAATGAAGCCGAGTGACCTATGTTTTGCCACAATGTTGATTCATTTCCGTTCTGGCAAATTTCAGGTTCTCGATTTGTCCACTTTTTAGCAAAAGTCATGCCGAAATTTTCCGTGAATTTTGGCATGACTTGTGCTACAAACTAGGACATATCGAGTGCCCAGGATTTGCCGCACCGGGAAGGAGTCAACGTTCCTGCAAATCATAGGCCTTTTTATGTCATTATTCATTTTATTAGGTCTAGAATTAATTGACTACATTTAATCGTAGGAAACATGGCTAACAACGATGAAGGACAGGGTTCTGGTGACTGCGACAACGTGTACCTGGCGGCAGAGAAATTTTTGTGGGAAGCCGACGATCAACAGTTGATGTTGCTGGGTCCACCTGTCACATCGGAGACTGAGACCGACATCGAGACCGGCACTGAGACTGAGACCGGCGCTGAGACTGAGACCGGCATCGAGACCGGCGCTGAGACTGAGACCGGCGCCGAGACTAGCAAAGCCGGTATAAACCCGAAAGCAAAGAGGCAACAACTTCCTAACAAGCTTGGGACTACTAGATTGGTGGTCACGGAGGTGGACGATGGCACTTTTGATCCAAATGTGCCTGAGGAAGCGTGCGTGTGCTACAACAATCAAATAGGCTGCATCATACGGACAACCGCCACCATCAACGATGAGAAACTAAACAAGATAGATAATATGAGGCCCTCCCTCCTAAAGAATATGCACCAGATATTCTTGTTTCTAGGCCGGAATGAAAAGGATTATAAAGATCCAGATAAGGACCCGACAATGAAGAAGATAAACAAACACGCCATGACCAAGTTTAGCGACGCGTTGGCCGCCTGGAAATCAAGGGTGAAATATCAGATTGTCAACGAAAAGGAACCCTACTCCGAGATTGTAAAGGATAATCCGACAACCACGGCAGAGAACTTTCAAATATTCAAGGCGGCTTGTGAGGCCGAAGCTGCCAAAAAAATCGAAGTACATGAAGGGGCTTCAAGAGAAGAACATTGGGTGCCACCACCTCGGAAGCCTTGGTTACAGCGGGAAGAGGTCCATATGGGCCAAGGAGGACGCAAAAGCCGCGAGTCTGGGCATCCCAGACCCCTTGGCGGAGTTCACCGTCCCATAGGAGCGTGATGTCCTCAGGGGCGGACACTGTTGGGACCCAGTGAAGAAGGTTTTTGAGACGAACACGGTCACGACGGAGTTCATGAGACTGCTGGTAATTTAGTTTCTGATCAATTCAAATGCATGTTAGTCATATTTGTTAACGATCCTTGTGCCTTCTGCGGAGAGAGCAGCACAGGATTGCGACCGAAAGCGACTCGCCATCTGAGGCGTTGGCGAGGCCCAAGCGGGACACTCCATTCAACTGGGCGTTGAACATATTGAAAAGACTCCCAGTGGAGACTCGACCGTCGTATGGACACATGCATGGTGTCGGAGACGGCGCCACGTGGAAGAAGTACTACTATGAGACCACGGAGGAGAGAAAGGAAAGACGGGGGTTAACTGAAGAAAACATCGATAAGAAGGTTGAGATTGCGGTTGAAAAGAAATCATCTGAGACAGTCGCAACAACGGTAGCTACCGCAAAACAGGTGCTTGTAGATATGTCTACTACCTTGGTTCCGGCCGTTTTTAATTGGAGCAGACAAAATCCTGAAAAAAATGCAGCGGACTTTCCCCTTGCTGACTTCCTCGGGAGAAGCTCGACTAGCGTTGCACCAGCACCTGCAGCTCCACCGGCTCCTACACCTGCTCCCGCACCTGCTCCGGCACCGGACGTGCTCGGCGGTGCTTCATCTTTGGCTGAGCTCGACGCCCTCACGGTATCTGTCACACCGGCCCCCTTCAATAAATGTATAATCTTCCATTTTCATTACCTTTCTGATGTCTCACGTCGCAAACTTTTCTTTGCAGGCCAACGAAACCCCGTGCACCATATTGTACACCATCGGCGACCAGAAGGTGGACGTGGGGAAGGCGACGATAATGGAGCCGAAGGAACCATTGTTCCACAGCCGGCCAATCCCCCCAGACGTCTTCAAGGTTTCCGTGGCCAGTGTCAAACCGGGCCATGAAAATTTGGCTCCTCTGGTACTGGTGGGGGATGACGACGAGACCTCGTGGCGACTTGGTGATTGTTGCAATGGGTGGGTCCTGTTGTGGCTAAAGAGTCTACTTCGTCTGGAGGTGGCCGGGAGCACACCCACGAGCACGCAGTTAGGTATGAACATCAACACCTCACCTACCCAATTAGCGTCGGCTGTCGTGCTGGGTGATAGAAGAGAGGTGAGGAAGAGGCTCCATTAGTCGCTGGTGACATCACCATGGATGAGGATGAGGATGACGATGACACTAAAGAGTATGTCAATACTGGCGCCTACTTAGGATTTGAGTGTCATGAGTCGGTGTCTGAATTGCCGCCTCCGGAGTCTGAACGTATTATGGACAACCTTCCGGTCATAAAGAAGTCTAGGAAGAGATCGAGGAAAGGCAAAAAATTGCTTCTATGATCCAGCAAAATGGCATATCCCCGGTCAACCAATCCTACCTGAAGCAGCGCTAGGGGCCAGATTCGGCGATTTAAGGAGACTTCATGACGATGTGCTGCAGATAGAGAAAGGCCTCATCGCCTCAAAAATCCAGGATACTCACTCTACGTGGTTAGCGTGTCGTGGCAATTGTCGTACATCGACACATTCCCCGCGGAGAGGTTCTTCCTTCGATTCGATTACATCTTCGACATGTTTCACTTGAAGAAGCTGGATTTTACGTTTGTCCGCCTTTATGCCTTGCACATGAACTACCTCATCGGGGTTGAGCAGATACCTCATATCTGTGTCGCTGACCCGTACTTCATGCATGAGGGCTTCTTGGGAGTCTGCACAGAGCACCGCGAATACGCGAGGGAATACATCACCAATTTCATGCTCGCTAATAAGGACAAGGATGCGATTCTCGTGCCTTATCATCCCCTGTAAGTCATCCACGCAGATATCCTTCCTTTGATTTCGATCATTCATTTGCACGGTGGAGGCTAATTAATTTGAGGTGTACTTATTTTGCGCAGCGGCGGGCGTGCCGTCCTCATCATCCTCTATCCTCGATACTCCCACGCTCTTTACTTGGACTCATTGAAGAACATTAACAAAAAGCATTACACCCACATCAAGTCTGTTCTCGATAGTGCTATGTTTTACTACGACGCACGGGGTGGAGAGGTCAAGGACAAGAAGAAAAGGGATGGCGGGACCGCCTTCGGCCATAAGACCGACTTCTGCCGCATCCAGCAACCGAGTGATTCTCTTAATGATGGATTCTATGTCCTACACCACATGCTGGAGTACAGACGGGATCACCAGAACCTTCGCATGTCACCTAGATCTGGCGATGCCTATATTCTGCAATGGCAAAGAACTTAGGAGATATCGAGGATCATCGACTTCGAGCTGAGTTCTATCACATCCATCGCGAACTTGCCCAAATCATCATGAAGGAGGTCGTCGGAAAAACAGAGATGTTCTACGAAGAAGGAAAAATGTCGCTGGAAGACGTCCGAACACGCGTAGCCGCTCAGCTTCTATACCTGAAGCCTTTCACTAAGCTCGGTGACTATCTCCCTGACTTGGATGGATGGCACGACATGGAGTGATTGTCGATATATGACAATGTGTCTGTTTAGTCCATACTATCTGTATGACGAAACTTTGAATTATGCATGACGAAACTTTATTTGTGATGTAATTAAACCGTCCTCCTCGACTAGCGAATATCACTCTAGTTAGGGCATTTTGGGTTTGTTATTTATGCTTATGATATGTTGCTTCTATTTTTGCCAAGTATGTCTCTTTCTGTTGCTTAACTATATATGCTGCATATCATCGACTCATGTGACGATGCAGGTGTATAGATCATCGATGGCGAAGAAGTGCTACGCCAGGAGTATATGACGAGTGACCGGAATGTCAGGCCCAGGTGTACCGGTTTCCGGTTTCCGAGCGACAGCCAGTAGTTAGTTTAGGTTCACGCTAATGCGAGAGAGGGATACGAACTCATGTACTGCATAGTTCCGCTCTCACTCAAAGTGATAGCTCTTCTCGCGTATATCATTGTTTAGATGGATGACGATGTAGGTGCAAGTAATCGAGACTTGTATCGCTATTTTTGAGATGATGATGAGAGACCACTTTGTGTTGGATGATGATTATGATGATGGCATGATTTGATGAGACTATTTGTATGTATATGCTATGATTACATTTGTATGTGTATGATATGCTAAAGATTATTGTATAAAGTCTATTTAAATACAAAACAAATATGCAGAAAAAAACAGAAACTAATAAAACTAGCAGTAGCGAGGGGAACAAAGTTAGCAATAGCGCTCCCTTACCAGTAGCGCTTCCTGCTAAGAAGCGTTGCAGATATTAGCAGCAGCGCTCTGCACTAAAGCGTGCTACTGCTAGCCATGTATAGCAGTAGCGTGGGACGACAGGCGCTACTGCTACACGTTAGTTGTAGCGCCTTATCAATAGCGCGTCGTCGCGTGCTACTGATAGGGAAAATACCCGCGCTACTGCTATGGTTTTCCCTAATAGTGTATAACTACTGCCACCAAGCTCTTTGTTTTCATTCGGACAAACAAGCTTGTTGTTCTTATCAACAATTTGGATGTCTCTTATAAAAGCTGCTTTTCCATACCCTTCATGGGCAAAGTGCCCACTGCCCATTCTGGAGAGTCTGATGAAGTTGTCGGACCCGAAACCTACCCGCCCCAAAACAAAAAGTTCCCTTTATCCTTAAGGTGAGTGAACAGTGAACTTGGCCAATATCCAACTAGTTTATTGTCTTTACCATACACTAACCATCAATATTTGTCTTTGGATCCTACAATAAATGAAATGCCAAATTGAAGTCTATAGAACATATTTGGGATGTAAAATCGCAATACAAATTCTGCAAAAATGTTCTAACATGCATTCACATGTTTCTATTCCTATTAATGGAGGAGATTATAATAGGATTTACGTGGTTGTATGTCTAGTTTGGAAAACAGTAAAATCAGCAAAATTAACTGCGTTTGTGCAAATTTATGAGAATGAAAATCCAAATCACAACACATGTATTTTTTTCATGAAATTTTTCACGCATCTAAAAAACATAGACATGTTGTCAAATGTTGAGATGTTTTTGAATTCTATAACTATTGCATTTTTACTTATGCGTCCGGTTCATGTGAGATGAGGGGCAGCATTGAATCCGTGAGGCAGGAGCCTTTTCAGGCCAGACTAGACAGTGGGCCTCCAGCCACTAAGTAGCACCCTGTGTCTGCTTGCAGGTACACGTCGCGGAGTTGGATCTCAACCGCACTGCTCTTCCTGGTCCATCGTCGTCCTCCTCCTATCGCGAAGTTTCCATAGCCACCCAGTATGATCCTGTCGGTTGATTCTACATTTATCATGTATAATCAGCCACGCCTGCTCATGTGGCTGCATGTGACACGGAGGAGGAGATTCGTGGAGCATTTCCTCGGTGCATGGGTAGTTTGGAAAACAGGAAAAATCAGCGAAATAACTACATTGGTGCAAATATAATGGTAAAAGGACATGTGTTGCAGTTTTTGTTCTATGAAAAATCCAATTCACGAACCATAGATATTTTCCATGTAAAGTTTTCACTCATGTATAAGACACAAATATATTTGGGGGCAAATATTTAGAATTTTTTGAACTCTATAACAATTGTTCTTTTTTACTATTCATCCGGTGCATGTGAGTTGGGGAGCAGCTTTGAATATCCGTGACCAGGAGCCTTTTCAGGCCAGACAAGACCGTGAGCCTCCACCCACTCTAGTAAATGTACGTGGCACCCATGTCTTTTAGAGCATGGTTAATAGTATAGCCAGCTGATAGCTATATGACATTGCTATATCATTTATAATCAATCTTATAGCCGGCAATTACAATAGTAAAATACAAAAATGTACTACTTCATTAATATATGGCCCACTTCACACTCTTAGATAGTGTCTAGGAGCACGTGCTGCAGCTGGCTCCTCTTCTCCCCCCTCCATGTCAGCAGAAAAATACTCCCTCCTTTTCATAATGTAGTGCTTTCTCTATCCCCGTGCTTCAACTTTGACCGTAAATTTAACTACCAAGACCGATTGCGGCGGAAGCAAAAATTATATCAGTGAATTCGTATTCGAAAGAAGTTTTCAATTATATAATTTTTCTCCCGTCGCAGTTGGTCTCGTTGGTTAAATTTATGGTCAAAGTTGGACCTGGGGAAGCGTGGGTGCACTATATTTTGAAATGGAGGGAGTAATATTTTAACCCTTATAGCATGCTTACATAAGTTTATTATACTTGCTTACACGTGGCCACGTTGAGTCTGAACAGCACTGTTCCTCCTCCTCTTATCACCACACCATGATCGGTCCCAGTATGATCCTGTCGGTATTTAGTATGCAATCAGCCACGCTTGCTCACCAGAAAAGGAAAAAAACAGGTAGTAACATGTATAGCTTCCTCTAGTGCTTTCTATATGAACCACATACTCCCATCTTCGTTTCATCAATAGTACCTACCATGAGACAAAAATTAATGGCAGTGGAAGTAAGTCATCAGTGTGATCGATCTGGCCGCTGGCATCTTGCCATTCGGGCGTGCTTGGCCTGGTCCACTCAATTGGGCTGCCAATTTTTATGCTCAGAAAGCAACATTGCGTTGGGCCTGCGGTCACCTTTTTTTTTCTGAAAAAAAAATCAACCACCGACATTGAGTACATAATTTCTGTGGGGGACTCTGAAATCTGCCAGCCAATTTATTAAAGAAGTACTCCTGACGTGTAAATGGGGTACATATGGCTGTGAATTTCTTTTACGAAGTACACATTGTATGTATTTCGTCCATTTTTATTTACTCTACGTATTACTTTTGTCTTAACTGCCCGAGCAAATGCGCGGGCATCGTCTTTACAGTGTATTATCTATTTTATTGTTTAATATTATTTGAAAGATCATTAAGATATTTATGTATTTGGTTATTTACATTAATATGATTTTTAATTACAATCAATCTAATTCTAGAGAATGTATATTCATGTAAATTTGGTTTTATATTAGTTTATTTGTGTTTTATCCTTCACTATTGGAAATTTATTTAGAAGTATAATGTATAAGCTACATTTACAAGTCAAAATGTTACATTAACAGATATTAAAATATCTTATTCATGTGAGATTTCTCTAGTAAATCCATTTGTTAAATTTAACTGGTTTGATTAACTATTAAAGAACTATGATTTTGTGCAGGCACCTTTTTTAACAAAGCTATGTTGCATAGGCTACAGATTTTATTTTTGCCATGAATACACTATTTTTGGTTTGTATGCAAATATAATTGAAGTTGAGTTAGGGTCTTGGGGTGTAAAGCAAGCATTGCAACGTAACATTTTGGTCCCCAAATAAAATGAAAGAGCAATGATTCTCGACGATAGTAGTATCCTCATTCCTACTTGGGCAACCTTATCTCCCCTGTCAATTGCATCCTGCAAAAAAAACATATAGGTCTATTCTTAGGTTTCCTTGATGCCTTCTGATCGATCTAGTCCAGGCTGAACAGTGAAATACATGCAAGGTGATCACAACACAACGAATGCATCGATTGGTTGTTGTATTGTTGTAGTTGATATCGATAGTACTCGAGCATTGTAACATGCCTTCTCTTGCAAGTTGCACCTTCTGTTGATATGCGTGGTACTTTTATCTCTATACTTGTCTTCTCCATAGGGAAATAGGAGTAGTAATGAATACTACATATCCACAAATTTTGGGTGGTTCTCAGATATTCTTCTAGGGGAAAGTAGTGCCTGCACCCATGTTTGGTGTATTTGTGTTCTAAGCAATGATGTCACTTCACTTCCATTTTCCGTTGTATCATTGACATTAAGGCTTTCCACTTCACATGTTGATGACATGTTATTGTCTATCATCTGTCTCTTATTGACTGTTTTTAATTTCACATCATGATAGTCACCTTCTTCGAACCTTTCCCTTGCCATTCTAAGTATTTTTACTAATATATTATGTCTAGTCAACATACTTTGGAGGCCTTCAACGGTGTGGGGATTTATTGCCTTCCTTTATCTATTGAAGTCGTAACCGCAACTATCCAGTTCTGACCTCGTTTCCTTGTCATTTCTTTTAAATGGAGGCAAAACCTTTGCCTCATCTCATTAAATAAGAAGGAGAAGAACAAGGTTTTTGTAAAATGGTACAGGGCCATAAAGGTCCGAAAAGGGAATCACTCTCCTGGTAAAATGTTTCCTAGAAATGTAGCCCCCGCCACTACCCAAGCTTTAGCCAAGTGGAGAGCGCTCGTTCTGGAATTTTATTTGGCGCGCTAAGGTGCCGCTAAAGATGCGTGTGAAGCATGGAAAGCGGCGACCGGTGCACTCACAACCAACCAGTGCAAGGCTTCCGCCATATAGCTACACGAGGTACGTGCGTGATTTGTGGTATCGAGGAGCAAAGTTCATTCCATGCATTGGTTACCTGTGGTCATGCGAGGGGTCTATGGGAAGCGATGAGAGCAATTTGGCCACTTCCATCAAATGAGCGGCTCATTGATAATGGCACTGAATGGCTGCTGCACGTTCTTGCTAACTGCACGGAGCAGAGTCGCGACATGGTAATCATTCTTATATGGCATATTTGGCAGCTGAGATCGGATATTGGGCATGGTAAAACAATACCCACAGTCGAGAGGAGTGCTGACTTTCTGGATAGCTATCTGAGGTCATTATCACATGCTAGGAGGTTCAGTACTGAGGAAATTATTAAAGGTAAAATGGCCGTGGATGTTATTCAACACAAATGTACCTATACCTACACCATGGCCTCGGCCTCCAGCTGGACATGCTGCCCTATCTGTTGAGTGTTGACGGCTCGTTTTCACCTCTGATGGGTCAGCGGCTGCAGGTATGTTCTGACACGGAGAAGATGGAACTGTGATTTTTGCAGCGTACCGAGTTATTTTTAACTGTAACAACGCACTGGAAATGAAAATACATGCTATTATGAAAGGTATGGCATTAACCTGTCAGCATACGGAGCTACCAGTATATGTGCAGTCGGATTCTTCGAAGGCTTTGTCCATCTTATCAGGCGATACATTATCTTGGTCGGCGTATGGTCATCTGGCAATGAAAATTAAGTTTTTAATAAAAGCACGGGAGTT
Organism: Triticum urartu; assembly: GCF_003073215.2. NCBI lineage: Eukaryota > Viridiplantae > Streptophyta > Magnoliopsida > Poales > Poaceae > Triticum > Triticum urartu. The sequence goes on along the minus strand of NC_053024.1, from coordinate 709,481,236 downwards.
TATTCCGCAAAATCTGACTAGGTTTCAGAATAGGATAGCAAGTTGTTTGGCTAATTACAGTCATACTGAGTCGTGTACTGCTGTTTGACTTCAAGAGGTCCCCCTTGTATCGAGGAACTCTTGCCAGCTGATTGTCATCCTATTACCTAAGGAATAAAACTACAAATTTCCCCAAAAAAAGTATAATGTGAGTTTAAAAAATGTATAATATGTTACCTTTGCTGAATTGAAGTTTTTCATTTGGCGTGTAGTGCCTTCTGGATCATCTCCAAGTACTAAATTATTTTCCCTTTTCCTCTATTGTAGGGCACGTGTTATACTTTTTGCCTGACAGGGTCCACCGGATAGATTGTATATGATCATATAAATCAATCTAACGACTATTTTTAGGGAGCTGCTATGCGTCGGCTGGCGGATCTTTAAAAAGATCAGCCGTCTCATCTAATGGATTAAGCCGTCGAGGGTCATCTTCTACCATTGCAACACATGTCGTGTTGCAGAAATTTTCCACAACACAGGTAATGTTATGAAAATTTTTGCAACCTAAGTCAAGTTGCGGATTACTTTTGCAACAGATGTTTTGTTACAGTCTTTTTTGCAACAGAGATCTTGTTGTAATTTTTTTTGCAACAAAGGTCTTGTTACTGTTTTTTGCAATAAAGACCTTGTTGCAGAAACTCGTAGCGGATAGCGAGCAGCAAGAAGCGGCCATGTTAGCCGAAAGAAAGGCCGGTGCTTCCTCGGGGTGACGGGGCCATGGTGGACGCAGCTGGTTCAGACGCACCGCGTTGATGAACGACGTTCATGATGGACGCAGGTGGCAACTATACGACGCCCACGCTGGCAACCTCGTCGGTGTGTTGCCGTCGGTCAAAGCAGCACGAGGAGGAGTCGTCATGATAGGGAGCTCGGAAAGAGCATAGGTGACGACTGCTCTCTAGGGGATCCAGATCCAGATCCCACAACACACCTATTGTTGCGGTGGGGGGATTGCAACAACAACTCGGTTGCAAAACCTAGTCTAGTAATATGTTTTTCCAAGTCACCTGATTAAAATCAGATCCAACGTCCACAGATGCGGCGGACACACGCAATGTTATTCTTCAGGTGATCCCAATCATTTCCCATTTATTAGTTTAGTGCGGGTCCACTAGGGGTTTTGTGTTTTCTTATGGAATTTCTAGCCTATTTACCTATATTGTGATAGAATCATTTTCTTTTTGGGAAAAATTGCGATCTATCCATCATTAATTATGGTAGTATAACAAACACCAAAAATAAAAAAATTACATCCAGATCCGTAGACCATCTAGCGACGAGTACAACCACCGAAGCGAGCCAAAGGAGCACCACCGTCATCACCCCTCCCTCACTGGTGTCGGGCCAAACTTACTGTAGTATACAATCAGAAAGTCGTTGTGCTAAGGCCCCATAGGACCAGTGCACCAGAATTGCAACCATCGCCGATGAAGAGAAGTGTAGATCGGAATGATCCGACCCGAAGACACATTGACATAGACGCATGAGGACCGGATCCGAACGGATCCACCAAAGACAAGCGCAAGCAGTGAAGGAGCCGAAATAATTTTATCAGTAGGGCCGAATGCTAATAAAACTGGTTGGGAAGGGTCAAGCCATTGGAAAATAGGCTTTTAAGAGCAAATAATCACTAATTTTTACACTGTTTATGGACAAATTAGCACTACATCTCTGATGTTAGGGGGGGCCAGGGCCCTGTTGGTCCCCCTATCTCCGCCACTGAGTACAAGCACCGGTCAAATCCTGCGAGATCCACTGGACACGCACTACCACATGCCCTCTGACGATGCTAGACGCACCACCGGGACGAGGGCTAATCGGCAGAACCTTATTCCATCATCAGGGAGCCGTAGCCATCTTGTTTTCCTGAGCATGATACAAACCCTAGCAAAACTCAAAGAAACATATAAAAACGGAGCCCTCCCGCCAACGGGTCGGGATCCACTGCGCCCCTATGGCCTTAAGGCTACAGGAGACGAGGCTGATCCGCGATGCCGCCGACTGGTGGCAGAAACCCCAAGATGTTGTACCGACTCTGTATCTTGTACTTGCTCATAGAAGTATGGTGTGCGTGCATGCCTTCATAAGGAGCGTGTATGTGAGGATCTGCTATTGTATTGTGTTAAAAAAACTTCATGAAGAGGAGTTATAACTTCTGTATAGAAAAAACAAATATTTATTATAAAACTTCATCACAAGAAGCATGAAGCATCCGAAACATAATAAAAATACATCGATCAATATGAAAAACAAAATTAAATCCAGAAGTTGGCATTGAGCAAGGCTTGGGGAAGCATAGGAAACATACAGACATGTGATACCGAAGGGTTCTGAAAGCATAGAGAACTAGAAGTTGGCATATAGCAGGTGCTGAAAGTCGTTTAGAATCGCAGCCTCCGTAGACACGAGGATGCGCACGCCGCCGCTCCCGCTGACGCCGTCCATGAGGTAGACCATCCCGGCGCGCTGCTGCACGGCGCGGTGCATCACCAGGGGCTTCCCCCACCCGAAATCCGTGTCGTATACCGGCATGCCCAGCCAGCTCACCACCCTCAGCTCCGTCTCCGGCATGCTGCTCGGGGGCTGCTTGCTGCCGTGTATCTCGAGGTAGTCGATCGCCGAACGCACCAGCTCGTCATCCATCCTGCGGACGGCGCCGCTGATACGGTGGGCGACGGAGCCCAGCTCCTCCGACTCGATGTCCCGCACCTTGCCAGCGGCGCCCAGGACGATGATCCCGTTCCCGAAGTAGCGGGCCGGGAGCGGCGGCCGCAGGGCGCCCCGGATGTTGGCCGGGAAGGTGAGGCGTGTCGTGGCGTCCGTCGGTAGCCGGCCGGCGGTGCAGAATGACCTCCACACTTGGGCGCTCACGGCGCAGAACGTGCTCACGCGGCCGCCGTCGCCGCCGCTGGTGCAGGCACGCTTGAGTGCGGCGACCTGGTCCTTGGAGAGGACGAAGATCTTGTTGACCACGGCCCCCGACGGCTCGGCAGATACTGCTAGGCTCAGCTTCGGACAGGAGAACACAGTGAGGGCGTCGGGGTGGACGACGGGTGGGGAGCGCGCACAGAGGAGGGTGCGGTCGTGGCATGGGAGCTCCAGCACCGCCGCCGCCGCGTCGCCGTCCCTGCAGAAGCCGGACCACGTCTGGAAGAAGTGGACTGCGCTTACGGCGTCGATGGCTACGTGGTGCAGCGCCGTCCCCAAGGCCACCCCGCCGCATCCCATGAAGGTCACCTGGATGGCGCACATGATGGACGGCGAGTCCTCCACGCGGGGAACAAAGAGCCTCCTTAGTTCCGGCGACGGCTGGAAGTCCACGAAGCCGTCGACGGTGAGGTCCGACCGAGCGACGACGAAGAGCACGCCCTGGCCGGCACAGTCGATCTCTGGCCGGCCGTCGCCGTCCGCGCCCAAACGGCCGGCGAGAGGGTAGAAGGGCACGAGAGCCTTGGCCATCGCCGCCTTCAGCCTGGCCACGTCGAAGAAGTTGTCGACGTCGCCGGAGTCCGGACTGTAGAAGTATACGTTCGGCGTGTGGCCTCTGTTGACCATTTTGAGGTCGAGTTGGGAGAGCCAGAGTCCATGGCTAGGCGTCTCCTCGCTCGGCTTCACCATGCACGACTCCACCACCTCCACCTCCTGTTGATCCACCACACCCATTTTCCTTCTGCTGAGCTCAGCTGGTTGTGTGAGAACTGAGAAACTTACAAGAGGAAGAGACACGGGTCGACTACTCTTGCTCTCACACTCCCCTTTTATAGCCTTACGACCGAACAAAATAATAGCCTGTACTGAAATTATGTTTAAAATATCAGTTTGTCTAATTCACATCTAGATGTTTTTTAAGGATGTCACATCCAACTTCCCACAAATATATAATGCAGCAACAAGAAACAAAAAAAAAAGGAAAAAAATAGACCACAAACAGAGTGGACAATAGTTTAGTTGTGACATAACTATATCACATTTAGTAGTGTTCTAGACAGACCCTTAAAATATTAATGGGACCCTAATATCTCCCAAGATAATGGGTTTTCAGCCCCAAGGTGCCTAGGCACCCTCTATGAACGGTAAAATAAAAAAAGTAGTTTTTTTTAATTTTTTTGAAACTTTGCAACATAAAAGATGATCGAACTTTGTAGGTGCTTGCAAGTTTCTATTCCAAAAAACTATTCGAGTTCTAACGCGAAAAAAAATTTTAGTGCTTAAAGTTTCGAGTACTTTTAGACTTAAATCTGAAACTCGTTTGTACATCTTTCTCTACATGACATTTTGACATGAAAACTTTCAAGAACCTACAAAGTTTGACCATCTTCAGCGTTGCAAAGTTTCAGATTTTTTTATTTTTTTTAATTTACTGTTCATAGAGGGTGCCTAGGCACCCAGGAGCTGTTACACCTTTCCGTATCTCCCAAACATTTGATCTGGGAGCTCCCCGGACCGAATGAAGACGTTCGCCAGCACGAGCAATGCTACATCTACGAAGGAGTTGTTACACAACTTACGTATGGAATGATTTGGCAGGTTTTAATTGGACATTAGAGAGGGCTGGGGTCCACCTGAAAATCAGGGGGATGTTTAGTCGGAGGGAAAGGAAGTTTACATAGGTTGCGTAGCAACAGTATGTAGGTCTAGCATTTTCACGCCAGCACATGGGGACGGATCGAACGATTTCGTTGGATATGGAAAGCATCCCAGGTCGAACGATTTCCTGCTGGCCCATCTAGCACAGGAGCAGTTAGCCCAAATAAGAAAAAAAAAGCCAGGCACAACCCAGTTGCCTACTGTTGCACGGAAAGAAGTCCAAAAACCAAAAATCAATGAGAAAAAAGAAAAGAAAAAGATGGGAGCAACTAGTTAACGAGCGCTCCTTCAGGAGCCTCGCAACGATCAGCGCCACTTGGCGCGCTCTCAGCCATTCGTCACGTGTCGCGCTCTGGACGCTTCCTTCGGATTTTGTTTTTTTATTTTTCCACACGCGTTTTCGGCTTTTTAAACGGTTTTTTCCGGGTTTTTCCATGTTTTGGTTTTCCCCCGGTCTTTCTTAGCTTTTCGATAAAAAAAACAAAAATAAAAATTTGCGCGAAAAAACGCATTTTCTTTTTTTTTCCTTTCGCAAAAGTCACGGTTTTTCTTCCGCGAGAGGCACGGTTGTGCTTTATCGAGAGTCACGGCCGTGCCTTTTGGAAACGAAAAAAACGCGTTTTCTGTTTTTTTTCTTTTGCGAGAGTCACGGTTTTTCTTTCGCGAGAGGCACGGTTATGCTTTTGCGAGAGTCACGGCCGTGCCTCTCGGAAAGGAAAAAACAAAATGCGTTTTCTGTTTTTTTTCTTTTGTGAAAGTCACGGTTTTGCTTCCGCGAGAGGTATGGTTGTGCTTACGGAAAGTCACGGCCGTGCCTCTCGGAAAGGGAAAAAAATACGCGTTTTCTGTTTTCTTTTTCACGAGAGTCACGGTTTTGCTTCCGCGAGAGGCACGGTTGTGCTTTCGCGAGAGTCACGGTCGTGCCTCTCGAAAACGAAAAAAACGCGTTTTCTGTTTTTTTCCTTCCACGAGAGTCACGGTTTTGCTTCCACGAGAGGCACGGTTGTGATTTCGCGAGAGGCACGGGCGTGCCTCTTTCGGAAAGGGAAAATAACCGTGCTCCCGGTTCGGTTTTTTCGCCCGGTTTTTTCGTGAAAAAAAAGTTCGTCAAAACCTATCAACATGGGATCTAGTTTTGAAGAACTCGACGCGAGGAATCCAATGGTGAAAACGGTTCGAGATTTGGACGCACGGTTTAAGAGATAAAACGTTTTGAATAAACGGATCTACGGAAAAAGGGAAAACTCCCAGGTTGCGACAAGTGGCGTGCTGTATGTGCGTCACTTGGCACGACCTGGGAAAGTGAAGTGTTCTTTGCAACGAGTACTCCTTAATTAGTGATTTCGGAAAAAGATAACCTGGCAGAAACAATGATATGCCAGGCCACACCGGACCTACCACCTCTACCTTGTTTGATCCAGGCAAACATATTTCAAAGCCTATGCCATTTTTGAACTAATAACACAAATATCTATGGCAAAACTAGATGGTTTTCTTTGTGAAACAAAACAAAAATTCAAAAAATGACATGAAAAAAACATGGTAATTAACATGGCATAATATTTTTTATGATCAGTCATTTTTTTGCCATGGTCAGTTACTAATTTTACCATGGTCAATAACAAAATTTTCCATGATCCATAAACTAAATTTGCCATGGTCAATTATTAAATGTATCGTGATCCATTAACTAAATTTGCCATGGTCAAATACTAAATTTTCCATGGTATATGTAATAAATTTGCCATGTTCTAGTTACAAACTAGTTTTGCCATGGCAAAACTAGTTGTTCTTTACCAAGCTATGAAAAATTGTCATGGCTCAAAAAATAAAGGAAAATAAAATTGTCGTCATGGAGAACAAAAGAAGATAACATGGATTGTTTAGTGAAATTTGCCATGGTTTATAAAAAACAAAACTTCCCATAAGCGATGAAAATTAATTGTCGTGCTTCATAAAGTTAATTTACCATGGTGCATAAAAGCAGAACTTCCAATGAAGCAATGAAAAGTAAAATTTGCCGTGGATGTGAAGTTAATATGCCATGGCCAAGTAAAATTCCCATGTATATGAAGGGTAGAATTGCCATGGAAATGAAGTAAAATTTGGCGTGGCAAATAAAAATTGTAAAAATGGCAATGGCAATGGCAAAATAAAACATAAATTTAGGTGTATATGAAGTGGTCTGCGCTTATAGCATCGATGGGTACGTGGTGCAGCGCCACCCCCAAGGCCACCCCACCACATCCCATGCAAGGTATTGGCTACCAAATCCCAAAAAAATACCGTGGTTACCAAAAAATATCAAGCGGTTACCGCTCAAAACTTTTAAATGTATTTCAAATTCAAATTTATTTGAGCTAGGTATACATATGTGTTATACTCATTTTAGTTAGAAATTTGCTAGTGTCTTAATTTTTGCAAAACAGAATATAACTTATGCTTAAGTTCAGTGCAAAAAAAAAACTAAGAACTTATGCATTGCATCCTCAGGACATTAGTAATAGACATTGTGTAATATCTATACCTCTATACTAACTAGAGATGGGCTCCCTTGGAATTTTCCGTTAGTAAAAAGCAGGAGTTGTTAATCTTGTGGTACCGAGTTACTACATTGTACATCGACCCATATAATTTGAAATTTTACTCAATTGTGAAAAACATTGCTCCAAGCTAGGCCCACATTTGTTTACCAACTATAAAAATAGAAGCCACAGCCGCATAAGACATGGTCATCCCCTAACGGAAAACCTAAGACGCAATACTACTAGAAAAAACCTTATACACAAAAAAATAGCAGTAGCACTGGTTACAACATAGCGCTACTGCTACTTAGTAGTTGCACATATATGTTGCATATCATCGACTCATGTGACAATGCAGGTGCATAGATCGTCGATGGCAAAGAAGTGCCACGCCAGGAGTATACGACTGATACGTCTCCAACGTATCTATAATTTTTGATGCTATTATATTATCAACCTTGGATGTTTTATATGCATTTATATGCTATTTTATATGATTTTTGGGACTAACTATTAACCTAGAGCCCAGTGTCAGTTTCTGTTTTTTCGTTGTTTTTGAGTATCGCAGAAAAGGAAAACCAAACGGAGTCCAATTGACCTGAAACTTTACGGAACTTATTTTTGGATCAGAAGAAGGCCAGGAAGTAGAAGAATTGGGCCATAAGAGTCTCGGGCTGCCCACGAGGGTGGGGGGCGCCCACTCCCCCGGGCGCGCCCCCTGCCTCGTGGACAGCCCGGAGACCCCCCTGCCTTGTTCCCGACTCCAACACCTCTTATATAACCCAAAACTTTCAGAAAGAAACCTAGATCGGGAGTTCCGCCGCCAGAAACCTCTGTAGCCACCGAAAACCAATCTAGACCCGTTCCAACACCCTGCCGGAGGGGGGAATCCCTCTCCGATGGCCATCTTCATCATCCCGACGCTCTCCATGACGAGGAGGGAGTAGTTCTCCATCGAGGCTGAGGGTATGTACCAGTAGCTATGTGTTTGATCTCTCTCTCTCTCTCTCTCTCTCTCTCTTGTGTTCTTGAGGTGGTACGATCTTGATGTATCGCGAGCTTTGCTATTATAGTTGGATCTTATGATGTTTCTCCCCCTCTGCTCTCTTGTGATGAATTGAGTTTTCCCTTTGAAGTTATCTTCTCGGATTGAGTCTTTAAGGATTTGAGAACATTTGATGTATGTCTTGCATGTGCTTATCTGTGGTGACAATGGGATATCACGTGATCCACTTGATGTATGTTTTGGTGATCAACTTGCGAGTTCCGTGACCTCGTGAACTTATGCATACGGGTTGGCACACGTTTTCGTCTTGACTCTCCGGTAGAAACTTTGGAGCACTCTTTGAAGTTCTTTATGTTGGTTGAATAGATGAATATGGGATTGTGTGATGCATATCGTGTAATCATACCCACGGATACTTGAGGTGACATTGGAGTATCTAGGTGACATTAGGGTTTTGGTTGATTTGCGTCTTAAGGTGTTATTTTACTACGAACTCTAGGGCTGTTTGTGACACTTATAGGAATAGCCCAACGGATTGATCGGAAAGAATAACTTTGAGGTGGTTTCATACCCTACAATAATCTCTTTGTTTGTTCTTCACTATTAGTGACTTTGGAGTGACTCTTTGTTGCATGTTGAGAGAATGTTATATGATCCAATTATGTTATTATTGTTGAGAGAACTTGCACTAGTGAAAGTATGAACCCTAGGCCTTGTTTCCTAGCATTGCGATACCGTTTATGCTCACTTTTATCATTAGTTACCTTGCTGTTTTTATATTTTCGGAATACAAAAACCTTTATCTACTATCCATATTGCACTTGTATCACCATCTCTTCGCCGAACTAGTGCACCTATACAATTTACCATTGTATTGGGTGTGTTGGGGACACAAGAGACTCTTTGTTATTTGGTTGCAGGGTTGCTTGAGAGAGACCATCTTCATCCTACGCCTCCGACGGATTGGTAAACCTTAGGTTATCCACTTGAGGGAAATTTGCTACTGTCCTACAAACCTCTGCACTTGGAGGCCCAACAACGTCTACAAGAAGAAGGTTGTGTATTAGACATCAAGATCTTTTCTGGCGTCGTTGCCGGGGAGGTGAGTGCTTGAAGGTATATCTTTAGATCTTGCAATCGAATCTTTTTGTTTCTTATTTTATCACTAGTTTATTCTATAAAAGAAAACTAAAAAATGGAATTGAGAGTACCTCATATCCTTCATCTTTTTAATATCTTTCGTGAAAATAAGGATTCCGATAATTGTGCCAAAATGCTAGAAGAAGAATGCATTAAAATGTTTGGCACTAAATCTTTGAATGTTGAGCATGATTGCAATGTTGTTAGTATGAACTCTTTGAATATCCATAGTACTAATGATGATTGCACTAGTCATGATGAAAATTTCTCATATAAGCATGTCAATTTTTATGGAGTGCATAGAGTTTGCAACTACACACCAAATAAGGAAGATAGATTTTGCAAGAGGCATAAGTATTTAGAAACTAAATGGTTGCAAGAAAGGCTAGATGCTTGTGCTGAAGATTTAAAATTTCTTTGCCATCCTTGTGAACTTTGCAATGAACATGATCATTTAAATATTCAATGCAAATTGTTTCATGATCGAATCATGTCCAAAAATTGTGATGACTTGATTTCCCTTGCGCATCATAATGAAATTAGTTTGCTTCTGGGTTATGAAGAAATGAAATGTATAACTAAGGATATTCCAGAATTTTCCCTTGATAAAGTTCTCAATTTTGATCTAGAGGAAATTTATGTGTATTGTGCGGTGAATTGCATTGAAAATCCTTATGTTGCCAATTACATAAAGACAAGAAAACAAATAGATGATGAAGAGAATAATAATGAAAGGGAAGAGACTTCCCAATATCCTCCTATTATTTCTTATGATGAATCAGGTAACGAGGAGGAGCCTTCTATTCAACCAATCTCATTAATAACGAGCTCCAAAAAGAGGATTAAACCCACACATGATGTGAAGAAGAAAAAGAAAAGACGGAGAAGCAAAGGTAATAAGGTAATCCTCCCAAATGATGTTGCTCCTATTACCCATTGTGATGATGATAATTGTTATACTATTGGTGCTATCCATACTATTAATGATGAGAGTGATTATGCTTATCATATGAAAAGGCCCAAGTTTGGGGATGCTATGTTTGATGAGAATGACATGTTTGAAAATGAATTTGCTGCAATTAATGTTAGTCCCAAGCTTGGGGATGCTATGTTTAATGAAGATGATATTTGTAGTATCACAAGTTTTGATATGCAAATTTATTACGATGATAGCATGCCTGCTACTTATGATGATTATATTGATGAAAGTGGGTTTGGAAGAGTGTCAACTTTAGGAAGTAGTGATACCACTATTTTGGAGGATGTTGAATCTTATTGTGATAATTATGAAAGTGGATTTGGAGAGGTCATGACTTTATTTAGTAATGATTCCACTATCTTGGAAGAGGTTTCAATTGGTTATGATGAGAACAAAGTTGCAACCTATGATGATTATTGTGATGACACTTATGCTATAAAAAGTAGTGATGATTATATTTATAAAACTTTTCATGATTATGATTACCCTTTTCCCGAACATTACTCTTTTAATGTGGAAACAATTTATAGTATTCGAGTTTCTTATGATACTCCCACTATTCTGAATGAGAAGAATTTTGCTTATGGGGAGAGTAGTAAATTTTCTATGCTTGTAGATCATGAAAAGAATGCTTTATGTGCTGGTTATATTGTTGAATTCATTCATGATGCTACTGAAAATTACTATGAGGGAGGAACATATGCTTGTAGGAATTGCAATAATATCAAGTTTCCTCTCTATGTGCTTAAAGTTTTGAAGTTATGCTTGTTTTGCCCTCCTATGCTAGTTGATTATGGTTCCCACAAGTTGTTTGCTCACAAAATCCCTATGCATAGGAAGTGGGTTAGACTTAAATGTGCTAGTCATATTCTTCATGATGCTCTCTTTATGTTACAATTCTTTTTTTTATGTGAGCATCATTGAAATCATCATGCCTAGCTAGGGACGTTAAACGATAGCACTTGTTGGGAGGCAACCCAATTTTTATTTTTGTTCCTTGATTTTTGTTACTGTTTAGTAATAAATAATTTATCTAGCCTCTGTTATGATTGATTTTTTATGTTTTAATTAGTGTTCGTGCCAAGTAGAACCTTTGGGAACACTTGGGGAAAGTCTTTGCGATCTTGTTGTAAAAACAGAAACTTTAGCGCTCATGAGATTTGCTGCTATGTTTTACTAGAGAGTGCTAATTAGTTGATTCTTTTTTCAGATGATTAATAGATAAATTTCTCACGTCCAGCAATTTATTTTCTAATTTTTGGGGTTCCATAAGTATACGTTTGATCCAGATTACTACAGACTGTTCTGTTTTTGACAGATTCTGTTTTCTATGTGTTGTTTGCTTATTTTGATGAATCTATGAGTAGTATCGGAGGGTATGAACCATAGATGAGTTGGAATACAGTAGATATTACACCAATATGAATTTAGAATGAGTTCACAACAGTACCTAAGTGGTGATTTATTTTATTATACTAACGGAGCTTACGAGTTTTCGGTTAAGTTTTATCTTGTGAAGTTTTCAAATTTTGGGTAAAGATTCGATGGACTATGGAATAAGGAGTGGCAAGAGCCTAAGCTTGGGGATGCCCAAGGCACCCCAAGGTAATATTCAAGGACAACCAAGAGCCTAAGCTTGGGGATGCCCCGGAAGGCATCCCCTCTTTCATCTTCGTTCATCGATAACTTTACTTGGAGCTATATTTTTATTCACCACATGATATGTGTTTTGCTTGGAGCGTCGTTTTATTTTATTTTGTTTTGCTTGCTGTTTGAATAAAATACCAAGATCTGAAATTATTAAATGTTAGAGAGTCTTCACATAGTTGCATAATTATTCGACTACTCATTGATCTTCACTTATATCTTTCGGAGTAGTTTATCATTTGCTCTAGTGCTTCGCTTATATCTTTTAGAGCACGGCGGTGGTTCTATTTTATAGAAATAATTGATCTCTCATGCTTCACTTATATCATTTTGAGAGTCCTTTAGAACAGCATGGTAATTTACTTTGGTTATAAATTTTAAATGCTAAGAGAAGTTGGATGCTTGATAGTTGTTTTGAGATATAAAGGTGGTAATTTTAGAGGTGTGCTAGTTGAGTAATTGTTAAATTGATGAATACTTGTGTTGAAGTTGGCAAGTCTCATAGCATGCACGTATGGTAAATGTTGTGTGACAAATTTAAAGCATGGGGTGTTCTTTGAGTGCTTTCCTTATGAGTGACGGTCGGGGACGGGCGATGGTCTTTTCCTACCAATCTATCCCCCTAGGAGCATGCGCGTAGTGCTTGGTTTTGATGACTTGTAGATTTTTGCAATAAGTATGTGAGTTCTTTATGAATAATGTTGAGTCCATGGATTATACACACTCTCACCCTTCCATCATTGCTAGCCTCTTCGGTACATTGCCCTTTCTCACCTTGAGAGTTGGTGCAAACTTCGCTGGTGCATCCAAACCCCGTGATATGATACGCTCTATCACACATAAGCCTCCTTATATCTTTCTCAAAACAGCCAGCATAACTACCTATTATGTCATTTCCATAGCCATTCTGAGATATATTGCCATGTAACTTTCCACCGTTCCATTTATTATGACACACATCATCATTGTCATATTGCTTTGCATGATCATGTAGTTGACATCGTATTTGTGGCAAAGCCACCATGCTTAATTTTTCATACATGTCACTCTTGATTCATCGCAATCCCGGTACATCGCCGAAGGCATTCACATAGAGTCATATTTTTTTCTAAGTATCGAGTTGTAAGTAAATAAAATTGTGATTATCATCATTAGAGCATTGTCCCATGTGAGGAAAGGATGATGGAGACTATGATTCCCCCACAAGTCGGGATGAGACTCCTGTTGGGGAACGTAGAAGAATTTTAAAATTTTCTACGCATCACCAAGATCAATCTATGGAGTCATCTAGCAATGAGGGAGAGAGGAGTGCATCTACATACCCTTGTAGATCGCGCGCGGAAGCGTTCAAGAGAACGGGGTTGATGGAGTCGTACTCGACGTGATCCAAATCACCGATGACCAAGTGCCGAACGGACGGCACCTCCGCGTTCAACACACGTACGGTTGGGAAGACGTCTCCTCCAACTTGATCCAGCAAGGGGGAAGGAGAGGTTGATGAAGATCCAGCAGCACGACGGTGTGGTGGTGGAAGCAACGGTGATCTCGGCAGGGCTTCGCCAAGCGCAGGGAGACGGAGGAGTGTCACGGGAGGGAGAGGGAGAGGCCAGGGGCTTGGGTGCGGCTGCCCTCCCTCCCCCCCACCATATATAGGGTTCCTAGGGGGGTGCCGGCCCTAGGAGATCCAATCTCCTGGGGGGCGGCGGCCAAGGGGTGCCTTGCCCCCCAAGGCAAGGGTGGCGCCCCTCACCCCTAGGGTTTCCAACCCTAGGCGCAGGGGGAGGCCCAAGGGGGGCGCACCAGCCCACTAGGGGCTGGTTCCCCTCCCACTTCAGCCCATGGGGCCCTCCGGGATAGGTGGCCCCACCCAGTGGACCCCCGGGACACTTCCGGTGGTCCCGGTACAATACCGATTATCCCCGAAACTTTCCCGATGGCCGAAACTTGACTTCCTATATATAAATCTTCACCTCCGGACCATTCCGGAAATCCTCATGACGTCCGGGATCTCATCCGGGACTCCAAACAACTTTCTGGTTACTGTATGCTAATATCTCAACAACCCTAGCGTCACCGAACCTTAAGTGTGTAGACCCTACGGGTTCGGGAGACATGCAGACATGACCGAGACGCCTCTCCGGTCAATAACCAACAGCGGGATCTTGATACCCATGTTGGCTCCCACATGCTTCACGATGATCTCATCGGATGAACCACGATGTCGAGGATTCAATCAATTCGTATACAATTCCCTTTGTCAATCGATACGTTACTTGCCCGAGACTCGATCGTCGGTTTCCCAATACCTAGTTCAATCTCGTTACCAGCAAGTCACTTTACTCGTGCCGTAATGCATGATCCCGTGATCAACCACTTGGTCACATTGAGCTCATTATGATGATGCATTACCGAGTGGGCCCAGAGATACCTCTCCGTCATACGGAGTGACAAATCCCAGTCTTGATTCGTGCCAACCCAACAGACACTTTCGGAGATACCTGTAATGTACCTTTATATTCACCCAGTTACGTTGTGACGTTTGGCACACCCAAGGCACTCCTATGGTATCCGGGAGTTGCACAATCTCATGGTCTAAGGAAATGATACTTGACATTCGGAAAAGCTACAGAAAACGAACTACATGATCTTTGAGCTATGCTTAGGATTGGGTCTTGTCCATCACATCATTCTCCTAATGATGTGATCCCATTATCAATAACATCCAATGTCCATAGTCAGGAAACCATGACTATCTTTTGATCAACGAGCTAGTCAACTAGAGGCTCATTAGGGACGTGTTGTGGTCTATGTATTCACACATGTATTACGATTTCCGGATAACACAATTATAGCATGAACAATATACAATTATCATGAACAAAGAAATATAATAATAACCAATTTATTATTGCCTCTAGGGCATATTTCCAACAGTCTCCCACTTGCACTAGAGTCAATATTCTAGTTACATTGTGATGAATCGAACACCCATGCAGTTCTGGTGTTGATCATGTTTTGCTCTAGGGAGAGGTTTAGTCAACGGATCTACCACATTCAGGTCCGTATGTACTTTACAAATCTCTATGTCTCCATTTTGAACACTTTCACGAATGGAGTTGAAGCGACGCTTGATATGCCTGGTCTTCCTGTGAAACCTGGGCTCCTTGGCAAGGGCAATAGCTCCAGTGTTGTCACAGAAGAGAGTCGTCGGGCCTGACACATTGGGTATGACTCCTAGGTCGGTAATGAACTCCTTCACCCAGACTGCTTCTTGTGCTGCCTCCGAGGCTGCCATGTACTCCGCTTCACATGTAGATCCCGCCACAACGCTTTGCTTGCAACTGCACCAGCTTACTACCCCACCATTCAAAATATACATGTATCCGGTTTGTGACTTAGAGTCATCCAGATCTGTGTCGAAGCTAGCATCGACGTAACCCTTTACGACGAGCTCTTCGTCACCTCCATACACGAGAAACATGTCCTTAGTCCTTTTCAGGTACTTCAGGATATTCTTGACCGCTGTCCAGTGTTCTATGCTGGGATTACTTTGGTACCTTCCTACCAAACTTACGGCAAGGTTTACATCAGGTCTGGTACACAGGATAGCATACATGATAGACCCTATGGCCGAGGCATAGGGGACGACACTCATCTTTTCTCTATCTTCTGCCGTGGTCGGGCATTGAGCCGTGCTCAATCTCGTACCTTGCAATACAGGCAAGAACCCCTTCTTTGACTGATCCATTTTGAACTTCTTCAATATCTTGTCAAGGTACGTACTCTGTGAAAGACCAATGAGGCGTCTCGATCTATCTCTATAGATTTTGATGCCTAATATGTAAGCAGCCTCCAAGGTCCTTCATTGAAAAACACTTGTTCAAGTAGGCCTTTATGCTTTCCAAGAATTCTATATCATTTCCCATCAACAGTATGTCATCCACATACAATATGAGAAATGCTACAGAGCTCCCACTCACTTTCTTGTAAATGCAGGCTTCTCCATAAGTCTGCGTAAACCCAAACGCTTTGATCATCTCATCAAAACGAATGTTCCAACTCCGAGATGCTTGCACCAGCCCATAAAATGAGCGTTGGAGCTTGCACACCTTGTCAGCATTCTTAGGATCGACAAAACCTTCCGGCTGCATCATATACAATTCTTCCTTAAGGAAACCATTAAGGAATGCCGTTTTGACGTCCATTTGCCATATCTCATAATCATAGAATGCAACAATTGCTAACATGATTCGGACGGACTTCAGCTTCGCTACGGGTGAGAAAGTCTCATCGTAGTCAACCCCTTGAACTTGTCGATAACCCTTAGCGACAAGCCGAGCTTTATAGATGGTCACATTACCATCCGCGTCTGTCTTCTTCTTAAAGATCCATTTATTTTCTATGGCTCGCCGATCATCGGGCAAGTCAGTCAAAGTCCATACTTCGTTTTCATACATGGATCCTATCTCGGATTTCATGGCTTCCAGCCATTTGTCGGAATCCGGGCCCGCCATCGCTTCTTCATAGTTCGAAGCTTCACCGTTGTCTAACAACATGATTTCCAAGACAGGGTTGCCGTACCACTCTGGTGCGGAACGTGTCCTCGTGGACCTACGAAGTTCAGTAGTAACTTGATCTGAAGCTTCATGATCATCATCATTAACTTCTTCTCTGGTCGGTGCAGGCACCTCAGGAACATTTTCTTGAGCTGCGCCACTTACCGGTTCAAGAGGTAATACTTCATCAAGTTCTACTTTCCTCCCACTTATTTCTTTCGATAGAAACTCTTTCTCTAGAAAGGACCCATTCTTGGCAACAAAGATCTTGCCTTCGGATCTGAGGTAGAAGGTATACCCAACAGTTTCTTTAGGGTATCCTATGAAGACGCATTTTTCTGACTTGGGTTCGAGCTTTTCAGGTTGAAGTTTCTTGACATAAGCATCGCATCCCCAAACTTTTAGAAACGATAGCTTAGGTTTCTTCCCAAACCATAATACATACGGTGTCATCTCAACGGATTTCGACGGAGCCCTATTTAAATTGAATGCGGCAGTCTCTAAAGCATAGCCCCAAAATGACAGCGGTAAATCGGTAAGAGACATCATAGATCGCACCATATCCAATAGAGTGCGATTACGACGTTCGGACACACCATTACGCTGAGGTGTTCCAGGCGGCGTGAGTTGTGAAACTATTCCACATTTTCTTAAGTGTGTGCCAAATTCGTGACTCAAGTATTCTCCCCCACGATCTGATCGCAAGAACTTGATTTTCTTGTCACGTTGATTCTCAACCTCACTCTGAAATTCCTTGAACTTTTCAAAGGTCTCAGACTTGTGTTTCATTAAGTAGACATACCCATATCTACTCAAGTCATCAGTGAGGGTGAGAACATAACGATAGCCACCGCGAGCCTCAACACTCATTGGACCGCACACATCAGTATGTATGATTTCCAATAAGTTGGTTGCTCGCTCCATTGTTCCTGAGAATGGAGTCTTGGTCATTTTACCCATGAGGCATGGTTCGCACGTGACAAATGATTCGTAATCAAGAGACTCTAAAAGTCCATCTGCATGGAGCTTCTTCATGCGTTTGATACCTATGTGACCAAGGCGGCAGTGCCACAAGTATGTGGGACTATCATTATCAACCTTACATCCTTTGGTATTCACACTATGAATATGTGTAGCACTACGCTCGAGATTCATTAAGAATAAACCATTCACCATCGGAGCATGACCATAAAACATATCTCTCATATAAATAGAACAACCATTATTCTCGGATTTAAATGAGTAGCCATCTCGAATTAAACGAGATCCTGATACAATGTTCATGCTCAAAGCAGGCACTAAATAACAATTATTGAGGTTTAAAACTAATCCCGTAGGTAAATGTAGAGGCAGCGTGCCGACGGCGATCACATCGACCTTGGAACCATTCCCGACGCGCATCGTCACCTCGTCCTTCGCCAGTCTCCGCTTATTCCACAGCTCCTGCTTTGAGTTACAAATGTGAGCAACCGCACCGGTATCAAATACCCAGGAGCTACTACGAGTACTGGTAAGGTACACATCAATTACATGTATATCACATATACCTTTAGTGTTGCCGGCCTTCTTGTCCGCTAAGTATTTGGGGCAGTTCCGCTTCCAGTGACCACTTCCCTTGCAATAAAAACACTCAGTCTCGGGCTTGGGTCCATTCTTTGGCTTCTTCCCGGCAGCTTTCTTACCGGGCGCGGCAACTCCCTTGCCGTCCTTCTTGAAGTTCTTCTTACCCTTGCCTTTCTTGAACTTAGTGGTTTTATTCACCATCAACACTTGATGTTCCTTTTTGATTTCCACCTCTGCTGATTTCAGCATTGAATACACCTCAGGAATGGTCTTTTCCATCCCCTGCATATTGAAGTTCATCACAAAGCTCTTGTAGCTTGGTGGAAGCGACTGAAGGATCATGTCAATGACCGCGTCATCCGGGAGATTAACTCCCAGCTGAGTCAAGCGGTTATGCAACCCAGACATTTTGAGTATGTGTTCACTGACAGAACTATTTTCCTCCATCTTACAGCTGAAGAACTTGTTGTAGACTTCATATCTCTCGACCCGGGCATGAGCTTGAAAAACCATTTTCAGCTATTCAAACATCTCATATGCTCCGTGTCTCTCAAAACGCTTTTGGAGCCCCAGTTCTAAGCTGTAAAGCATGCCGCACTGAACGAGGGAGTAATCATCAGCACGTGACTGCCAAGCGTTCATAACGTCTTGGTTTTCTGGGATAGGTGCGTCACCTAGCGGTGCTTCTAGGACATAATCTTTCTTGGCAGCTATGAGGATGATCCTCAGGTTCCGGACCCAGTCCGTATAGTTGCTGCCATCGTCTTTCAGCTTGGTTTTCTCTAGGAACGCGTTGAAGTTGAGGACAACGTAGGCCATTTGATCTACAAGACATATTGTAAAGATTTTAGACTAAGTTCATGATAATTAAGTTCATCTAATCAAATTACTCAATGAACTCCCACTCAGATAGACATCCCTCCAGTCATCTAAGTGAAACATGATCCGAGTTAACTAGGCCGTGTCCGATCATCACGTGAGACGGACTAGCCAACATCGGTGAACATCTTCATGTTGATCGTATCTCCTATACGACTCATGCTCGACCTTTCGGTCTTCTGTGTTCCGAGGCCATGTCTGTACATGCTAGGCTCGTCAAGTCAACCTAAGTGTATTGCGTGTGTAAATCTGGCTTACATCCGTTGTATTCGAATGTTAGAATCTATCACACCCGATCATCATGTGGTGCTTCGAAACAACGAACCTTCGCAACGATGCACAGTTAGGGGGAACACTTTCTTGAAATTATTACGAGGGATCATCTTATTTAAGCTACCGCCGTTCTAAGCAAATAAGATGTAAAACATGATAAACATCACATGCAATCAAATAGTGACATGATATGGCCAATATCATTTGCTCCTTTTGATCCCCATATTCGGGGCTCCATGATCATCGTTGTCACCGGCATGACACCATGATCTCCATCATCATGATCTCCATCATCGTGTCTTCTTGAAGTTGTCTCGTCATCTATTACTTCTACTACTATGGCTAACGCTTTAGCAATAAAGTAAAGTAATTACATGAAATTTATGTTGACACGCAGGTCATAAATAAATAAAGACAACTCCTATGGCTCCTGCCGGTTGTCATACTCATCGACATGCAAGTCGTGATTCCTATTACAAGAACATGATCATCTCATACATCACATATATCATTCATCACATCCTTCGGCCATATCACATCACAAAACACTTGCTGCAAAAACAAGTTAGACGTCCTCTAATTGTTGTTGCAAGTTTTTACGTGGCTGCTATAGGTTTCTAGCAAGAACGTTTCTTACCTACGCCAAAACCACAACGTAAATTGCCAATTTCTATTTACCCTTCATGAGGACCCTGTTCATCGAATCCGATCCAACTAAAGTGGGAGAGACAGACACCCGCCAGCCACCTTATGCAACTAGTGCATGTCAGTCGGTGGAACCAGTCTCACGTAAGCATACGTGTAAGGTCGGTCCGGGCCGCTTCATCCCACGATGCCGCCGAATCAAGATAAGACTAGTAACGGCAAGCAAATTGACAATATCGACGCCCACAACTGCTTTGTGTTCTACTCGTGCATAGTAACTACGCATAGACCTAGCTCATGATGCCACTGTTGGGGAACGTAGAAGAATTTTAAAATTTTCTACGCATCACCAAGATCAATCTATGGAGTCATCTAGCAACGAGGGAGAGAGGAGTGCATCTACATACCCATGTATATCGCGCGCGGAAGCGTTCAAGAGAACGGGGTTGATGGAGTCGTACTCGACGTGATCCAAATCACCGATGACCAAGTGCCGAACAGACGACACCTCCGCGTTCAACACACGTACGGTTGGGAAGACGTCTCCTCCAACTTGATCCAGCAAGGGGGAAGGAGAGGTTGATCAAGATCCAGCAGCACGACGGCGTGGTGGTGGAAGCAACGGTGATCTCGGCAGGGCTTCGCCAAGCGCAGGGAGACGGAGGAGTGTCACGGGAGGGAGAGGGAGAGGCCAGGGGCTTGGGTGCGGCTGCCCTCCCTCCCCCCACTATATATAGGGTGCCTAGGGGGGGGGCCTAGGATATCCAATCTCCTAGGGGGGCGGCGGCCAAGGGGTGCCTTGCCCCCCAAGGCAAGGGTGGCGCCCCCCACCCCTAGGGTTTCCAACCCTAGGCACAGGGGGAGGCCCAAGGGGGGTGCACCAGCCCACTAGGGGCTGGTTCCCCTCCCACTTCAGCCCATGGGGCCCTCCGGGATAGGTGGCCCCACCCGGTGGACCCCCGGGACCCTTTCGGTGGTCCCAGTACAATACCGATTACCCCTGAAACTTTCCCGATGGCCGAAACTTGACTTCCTATATATAAATCTTCACCTCCGGACCATTCCGGAACTCCTCGTGACGTCCGGGATCTCATCCGGAACTCCGAACAACTTTCGGGTTACCGTATGCTAATATCTCAACAACCCTAGCGTCACCAAACCTTAAGTGTGTAGACCCTACGGGTTCGGGAGACATGTAGACATGACCGAGATGCCTCTCCGGTCAATAACCAACAGCGGGATCTGGATACCCATGTTGGCTCCCACATGCTTCACGATGATCTCATCGGATGAACCACGATGTCGAGGATTCAATCAATCCGTATACAATTCCCTTTGTAAATCGGTACGTTACTTTCCCGAGACTCGATCGTCGGTATCCCAATACCTAGTTCAATCTCGTTACCGGCAAGTCAGTTTACTCGTGCCGTAATGCATGATCCCGTGATCAACCACTTTGTCACATTGATCTCATTATGATGATGCATTACCGAGTGGGCCCAGAGATACCTCTCCGTCATACAGAGTGAGAAATCCGAGTCTTGATTCGTGCCAACCCAACAGACACTTTCGGAGATACCTGTAATGTACCTTTATAGTCACCCAGTTACGTTGTGACGTTTGGCACACCCAAGGCACTCCTACGGTATCCGGGAGTTGCACAATCTCATGGTCTAAGGAAATGATAATTGACATTCGGAAAAGCTACAGCAAACGAACTACATGATCTTTGAGCTATGCTTAGGATTGGGTCTTGTCCATCACATCATTCTCCTAATGATGTGATCCAGTTATCAATGACATCCAATGTCCATAGTCAGGAAACCATGACTATCTTTTGATCAACGAGCTAGTCAACTAGAGGCTCACTAGGGACGTGTTGTGGTCTATGTATTCACACATGTATTACGATTTTCGGATAACACAATTATAGCATGAACAATAGACAATTATCATGAACAAAGAAATACAATAATAACCATTTTATTATTGCCTCTAGAGCATATTTCCAACAACTCCGGCGAAAAATAAAAAAATAAAAATAAATAAAGAGGCCATAAAAAAGGAAAAGAAGGCTCAAACAAAAAAAGAAGAGAAAAAAAGAGAGAAGGGACAATGTTACTATCCTTTTTCCACACTTGTGCTTCAAAGTAGCACCATGATCTTCATGATAGAGAGTCTCTTATTTTGTCACTTTCATATACTAGTGGGAATTTTTCATTATAGAACTTGGCTTGTATATTCCAGTGATGGGCTTCCTCAAATGCCTTAGGTCTTCGTGAGCAAGCAAGTTGGATGCACACCCACTTAGTTTCTTTGATGAGCTTTCATATATTTATAGCTCTAGTGCATCCGTTGCATGGCAATCCCTACTCCTTGCATTGACATCAATCGGTGGGCATCTCCATAGCCCATTGTTTAGCCGCGTCAATGTGAGACTTTCTCCCTTTTTGTCTTCTCACACAACATCAATCATCATATTCTATTCCACCCATAGTGCTATATCCATGGCTCGCGCTCATATATTGCGTAAAAGTTGAAAGAGTTTGAAAAGGCTAAGTATGAAACAATTGCTTGGCTTGTCATCGGGGTTGTGCATGATGAGAGCATTTTGTGTGACAAAAATGAAGCATGGCCAAACTATATGATTTTGTAGGGATAAGTTTTCTTTGGCTATGTTATTTTGATAAGACATAATTGCTTGATTAGCATACTTGGAGTATTGCTATTTTTATGTCAACAATAAACTTTTATTTTGAATCTTTCGGATCTGAACATTCATGCAACAATAGAGAAAAATACATTGGAGAACATGCTAGAAAGCATTCCACATCAAAAATTCTGTTTTTATCATTTACCTACTCGAGGACGAGCAGGAATTAAGCTTGGGGATGCTTGATACGTCTCCAACGTAACTATAATTTTTGATGCTATTATATTATCAACCTTGGATGTTTCATATGCATTTATAAGCTATTTTATATGATTTTTGGGACTAACCTATTAACCTAGAGCCCAGTGCCAGTTTCTGTTTCTTCGTTGTTTTTGAGTATCATAGAAAAGGAAAAACAAACGGAGTCCAATTGACCTGAAACTTCACGGAACTTATTTTTGGACCAGAAGAAGGCTAGCAAGTAGAGGAATTGGGCCAGAAGAGTCTCGGGGTGCCCACGAGGGTGTGGGTGCACCCCCCTGCCTCGTGGACAGCCCGGAGACCCCCCTGCCTTGTTCTCGACTCCAACACCTCTTATATAACCCAAAACTCCCAGAAAGAAACCTAGATCAGGAGTTCCGCCGCCAGAAGCCTCCGTAACCACCGAAAACCAATCTAGACCCGTTCCGGCACCCTGCCTGAGGGGGGAATCCCTCTCCGATGGCCATCTTCATCATCCCGACACTCTCCATGACGAGGAGGGAGTAGTTCTCCCTCGGGGCTGAGGGTATGTACCGTTAGTTATGTGTTTGATCTCTCTCTCTCTCGTGTTCTTGAGGTGGTACGATCTTGATGTATCGTGAGCTTTGCTATTATAGTTGGATCTTATGATGTTTCTCCCCCTCTACTCTCTTGTGATGAATTGAATTTTCCCTTTCAAGTTATCTTCTCGGATTGAGTCTTTAAGGATTTGAGAACACTTGATGTATGTCTTGCATGTGCTTATCTGTGGTGACAATGGGATATCACGTGATCCACTTGATGTATGTTTTGGTGATCAACTTGCGAGTTCCGTGACCTCGTGAACTTATGCATACGGGTTGGCACACGTTTTCGTCTTGACTCTCCGGTAGAAACTTTGGGGCACTCTTTGAAGTTCTTTCTGTTGGTTGAATAGATGAATCCGAGATTGTCTGATGCATATCGTATAATCATACCCACGGATACTTGAGGTGACATTGGAGTATCTAGGTGACATTAGGGTTTTGGTTGATTTGCGTCTTAAGGTGTTATTTTACTACGAACTCTAGGGCTGTTTGTGACACTTATAGGAATAGCCCAACGGATTGATCGGAAAGAATAACTTTGAGGTGGTTTCGTACCCTACAATAATCTCTTCGTTTGTTCTCCGCTATTAGTGACTTTGGAGTGACTCTTTGTTGCATGTTGAGGGATAGTTATATGATCCAATTATGTTATTATTGTTGAGAGAACTTGCAATAGTGAAAGTATGAGCCCTAGTTCTTGTTTCCTAGCATTGCAATACCGTTTACGCTCACTTTTATCATTAGTTACCTTGCTGTTTTTATATTTTCAGAATACAAAAACATTTATCTACTATCCATATTGCACTTGTATCACCATCTCTTCGCCGAACTAGTGCACCTATACAATTTACCATTATATTGGGTGTGTTGGGGACACAAGAGACTCTTTGTTATTTGGTTGCAGGGTTGCTTAAGAGACCATCTTCATCCTACGCCTCCCACAGATTGATAAACCTTAGGTCATCCACTTGAGTGAAATTTGCTACTATCCTACAAACCTCTGCATTTGGAGGCCCAACAACGTCTACAAGAAGAAGGTTTTGTAGTAGACATCAATGATGAGTGGCCGGAGTGTCAGGCCTAGGTGTACCGGTTCCGAGCGACAACCAGTAGTTAGTTTAGGTTCACGCTAGTGCGAGAGAGGAATACGAACCGACACCTCAAGAAGTACTACATTATGTATGAGATGATGATGAGACATGTCATGTAACTTGTATAGCTATATCGTGATTATGATGCGACGACATGATTTGTGTTGGATGATATGACGAGACTATTATGTGTATGATATGATGAGCATATTGCATGTTTATGATATGATCAGAATACTATATAAAACCTGTACAAAAACACCGCAAATACGCAACAAAAAAATATATGAGAAAATGTAGTAGTAGTGCTCTTTAGCGTTGGATAGGAAAACACTACTGCTAAAGCACTTAGCAGTAGCGCTGGTTTGGAAAGCGCTACTGCTAAGTTGGTATAGCAGTAGAGCATGTCAAACAGCGCTACTGCTAAACGTTACTTGTAGCGCCATATCAGTAGCGCGATGCCCCGCACTACTGATAGCCCTTAGACCCGTGCTACCGCTAGGCTTTTCCCTAGTAGTGCAATCCTACTACTAATCCACTATTTTCCCTCCCATAACTAAAGAAATGACTATCTCTACAAAATATATTCTTATCTACTCATGTACTCCAGTTGAGGCCTCCGTAAAAACAAAAGGAAGGAGAAAAGGAGATAAAAACACTCGAACTCATTGAAGTTGAGTCGAAAGCACACCACGGTTTTTGTAGTTCATACACTCACTAAAGTCACTGAATATGATGTGACATGATTATATGGGAAAATGCAACAACCATTTTGCTAAGAATGAAAAAAGATAACATACTATTTGTATTTGTTTTGGATATGAAAGATTCCTTACGTGCCAAGAACAAAGTGTCAACAGGTTGCTTAACTTTGGGTTCCTTTTTCATATGCTCTCTTTTATTTTTCATCATCTTCTACACTCACCAGATCAAACAGTTTTTGCTTATTTGAAATCATGTGAATCGTTTCTCAGACCTCAGCATGGGAGGTCTCCGGCACTCGGGTCCCTGGAAGGCCACCGCTCCTCCTGAAGGAAATATGCCCTAGAGGCAATAATAAAGTTGTTATTTATATTTCCTTATATCATGATAAACATTTATTATTTATGCTAGAATTGTATTAACTGGAAACTTAGTACATGTGTGAATACATAGACAAAATAGAGTGTCCCTAGTATGCCTCTACTAGACTAGCTCGTTAATCAAAGATGGTTATGTTTCCTGACCATAGACATGTGTTGTCATTTGATGAACGGGATCACATCATTAGAGAATGGTGTGATGGACAAGACCCATCCGTTAGCTTAGCATTATGATCGTTTAGTTTTATTGCTATTGCTTTCTTCATGACTTATACATATTCCTCTGACTATGAGATTATGCAACTCCTAAATACCGGAGGAACACCTTGTGTGCTATCAAACGTCACAACATAACTGGGTGATTATAAAGATGCTCTACAGGTGTCTCCGAAGGTGTTTGTTGAGTTGGCATAGATCAAGATTAGGATTTGTCACTCCGTGTATCGGAGAGGTATCTCTGGGCCCTCTCGATAATGCACATCACTATAAGCCTTGCAAGCGATGGGACTAATGAGTTAGTTGCGTGATCATGCATTATGGAACGAGTAAAGAGACTTGCGGTAATGAGATTGAACTAGGTATGATGATACAGACGATCGAATCTCGGGCAAGTAACATACCGATGACAAGGGGAATGACGTATGTTGTTGTGCGGTTCGACCGATAAAGGTCTTTGTTGAATATGTAGGAATCAATATGAGCATCCAGGTTCCGCTATTGGTTATTGACCGGAGATGTGTCTCGGTCATGTCTACATAGTTCTTGAACCCGCAGAGTCCGCACGCTTAACGTTCGATGACGATTTGTATTATGAGTTATGAGTTTTGGTGACCGAAATTTGTTCGGAGTCCCCGGATGAGATCATGGAGATGACGAGGAGTCTCGATATGGTCGAGAGGTATAGATTGATATATTGGAAGGTTATATACGGACATCGGAATGGTTCCAAAGAAATTCGGGGAATTATCGGAGTACCGGGAGGCTACCGGAACCCTCCGGGAAAGTTAATGGGCCTAGTGGGCCTAATGGGCCATATCCGGTCCTTTTTAGTTCACATATAAGATTTGTCTGAAGTCAAGCCTCGTAAAATTTGACCAACTTTATAGAAAAAAATATCAACATTCACAATGTGAAATCAATACCAGTTTATGCATCATGACTTAAAGTTTCATATTGTATAACTTTAGCATGGTAGATTTTAATATTTTTTCATATAAATATGGTCAAACTTTGAGTTGTTTGACTTCACGCAATTCTTATATGCAGAGTAAAAAGGACCGGAGGGAGTATCCGCTTTTTGTAAAAATTATCCAAGTATGAATGAATATCGCCTAGTTTGTTTTAGTTTGCTTCAAGTTTTGTTCATTTTTGTTAAATTTTGTTTGAAATGTAACCGGACATATGCAGACAGCTTTGGATGGTTGCCTCCTACATGCATGTCCACGGACGGGTCCCCCCTCTCCGCGGACAAATGTAGTGTTCAGTTTGGGGATTGGTGTTGGAGATGCCCTCAGTCCGGGTATAATTAAATTTGGAATATTAAACTGCAGCAACTCTAGTTTCCATGAACGGTTCATTTTCATTTTCAAATCCATAATTTTTTAAAAAAAAATTTGAACTATTCAAATCCATGGAATTTTTTAAATTCACAAATGATTTTATAATTAATGAAACTTTTTTAAATTTATGAATATTTTTAGAATTTCCGAAAAAAATAAAATGCTCAAATATATTTTGAATTCATGAACAAATTTTTCTCTTTCTTTTCTTCATGATTTTTATGTAATCCGCGAACTTGTTCGAATCTGTCAATATTCTTTGAATTCATAGACATCTTTTGAATTGATAATCTTTTCTTGATTTTGTGAACATTTTGTAAATCTATGAACTTTTTTTCAAATCCATGATCATTTTTAAATCCATGATTTTTTTTAATTCATAAGAAAATTTAATTTGTGATTTTCTCAAATTCCTCAATATTTTTAAAATTCATTAATTAAATTAATTTGTGACCAAGGGAAGGAGAGGCGAAGCTAAAGAGATTTCATAAAAGAAAATTATTATTTAAAAAGAAAAATCACTGCTTTTATCTCACTGTTAAATTTTAGAAGTTTACAAGGGGTAGGTCGTTGTTTTTGCCTGTCACTGTTGTCCACATAGCAATTACCAGCAACCTCTTTTATCCACCACTGCTACTTTTGAAAATAGCAGTGGGGGGTACGTGTCCTTGCCTAGCACTAAATTCAGCCTACTTATAAGATATTTCCCAATAGTGTAAGCAGGACCCGATTCTGGGTAAATCTTGTCTCATGTTTCCTCTTCGATCTACTCATCCCAAAGGGTTACCCTACCAAGGGAACCGCCGGAATAACCTCCGACATAGTCTGTAACCTAATTAAACAGCCTTAGCCAGGGCGGAAGCCATGCAGCCGCTTGTGGGCAGACATCATTAGCATAGAAGATGGTCCGGCGCATTATGAAAACGATCGAGCGAACCATTATGACCTATTTTAGGAACGTTATGGAAGTTTCCTGACTGCTTTAGGGAACCTTCTAGAAGGTTCTTGGATTATTTTGACTGCTCTAATTTCCCCTTTTTATTTTCTTTTTCTTTAATTTTTCATTATTTTGCAAATTAAAAATGTTCTCAAAATTTGTTAATGTTTTTTTCAAAGTGTTGGACGTAAAAAAAGATTATAAATGGTTAACGTAAATAATAATACTGACTAGGGGCTAACACTGGACCATCAGTGACTTTTGGCCATAAGAAAGTGGTCTGAACTAGCCATCACTGAACTATCACACAAAAGTCCCTCGATGATTATCTAGTCGAGCGTTCAGGTTCTTATTAGTGACCTCTTACAACGACCGGTCACTGAGTATAGTAATCAATGATGGGTGGCTTACAGCCGGTAAGTATTGACGGGTCAGTGCTGAAACAATTTCTAATATAACGAAGGCCCGTAGGTTCTCCAAAGCGCACTTTGTTGGGGCAAATGTGGTGCTCGATCGGCTTACATGAACGCGTCCGCGGCGTCCCTATTCAACTGAGTGAAGTCTGAAATAAACCTTGACATTGTAGAGGCTGACATAAATAAATCTTCATATTTAAATTCCTGAAGTTGATACTCTGTATTTAAAGATCCCGCTCAATCCCAACCCTGCATGAGTAAAATCTTGTTTGGTGTAATTGGAGAGGTGCGATCCCAGCCAGGATTGATTTTTGCAGTGACTTACTACATGGGCCCACCTATCATATGCATACCCTATCGACCAGCTGCATTGCAGGTGACCGGTAGCGCCCCAACGGCCCAACCGACCAGGTGCCGTGCAGTGGTGACCGGCAGCAGCGCCGACGAGCTCCTCAACAGTGTGCAACACCTGGGCAAGCCCGACCTGATGAGTGTGCCGGACGCGGTAGGCTCAGCCATCGATGCCATTCCAGATGACCTGGAGGCGGCGGTCGTCAACGCCATCAAGCCATGCCATGCCAAGACGACGTCCTACAGGATGCACTCACGTCTGTTTGTGCACACACATGCATGTACGCATCCATGCGTCCATCCCGCCGTTGGCCGCCGCATTGCTCGCTAATCATCATGCCGCCGTTTGCCTCGGCTCGCTGGCAGCCACGGCGCCATGCTTCCGTTTCGTGCCCAGCCCCACTTGCTTCATGCACTGTTTCTCGCAGCTACGCGCTGTCGGTCGCAGCCAGGCAGTCCGCGAGGCTTGCCTGCGCACCGCCGCTCCAACCGGTCATCGATTGGACGCCACAACCACGCCCCCTTGCTGGATGGCAAGCTCGCTTGGCCGAGCTGTGTCGGTCGTCGCCACCGCGCCAAGCCTGGACTACGCCATGAGTCGCGGGTGTTGCGTGATAGGCCGGCCCGGTAACACCGCCCACCGCGTGCCTTGACAGCTCGGACCCACTGGTTGCGCACGTCACCGGCCGGCTGCCCGCACTTCGCCGTGCTTGCCGGGGTCGAGCCGTGTGCCGGCCACCGCGATCCCCCAGCCTCAGCCACATCGTGCGCGAGCCCTGCTGTCCACGTCGCGCTCCGCCGAGACACCGCCGGCGGCCACCACCACTCTGTCCAGCCCCACCGTCTGAAGGTCTCCAACAGCCGCGGCTTCGAGTCGTCGGCCGGACGGGCTCAGCAGCCGTCGACGCCAACCAGTGCTCAGCTCGGCCAGCCTCGTAGGAGAGGAAAAAGGGGTCGGTAGTGGTGAGGGGAAGGGGATCGTGAGAGGAGAGGATAGAGGAAGAAGAAGAGAGATGAATATGACTTGTGGACCCATACTGTTAGTGAGAGTAGCCGATGAACCCGACTGGGATCGTCTCTTTTCCCAGTGCGCCAAACGTGACTAGGGTTAGAAAAGACCAAGTTTTTAGAGTCTCTTCTGAACGGCCAAGTTTTTAGATTTTTCATGGCTATGAGGCATGCATAATCAAACCTATCATCCCAAGACTTACGAGACCTTTTTCTTACAACACTACCAGAAAAATTGGGGTTGCCGACGGCCAAATATATGCCGACGGCCCCCGTCGGCATCGTCGGACATATGCCGACGGCCAAGGATAGGCTGTAGGCGTAGGAAAGCCGTCGGCATAAATCAATCTATGCCGACGGGGCCGTCGGCATAGACGAGGCCGTCGGGACCGCCCGAGATACGCCTACGGGGCCCGTCGGCATAGGTCAGGCCGTCGGCATAGCACGGGCCCATCTGCCCGGTCAGCGCTGACCATTTGACGGCGTTGAACCTACGCCGACGGGTGGTAACGGCGGCCGTCGGCATATCTGTGGCAGAGGTATGCCTACGGCATAGCCATCGGCATAGGCCCCTCTGCCACGTCAACGATCCGTGTGCCACGCCACGTCATCGATCCGTGTGTGCGCAGGTATGCCGACGGCCTTGCCGTCGGCATATATTTACTTTACTTAATTTTTATATTTATCTATGGCAAAGGTATGCCTACGGCACAGCCGTCGGCATAGGCCCCTTCGCCACGTCATCGATCGTTGTGCCACGCCACATCACCGATCCATGGGACAACCTCCGTGTGTGCACATATATGCCGACGGCCTTGCCGTCGGCATACGCAGGCATTACTTTATTTTTTTATTTTTACTTTGTTTTGTTATTTTTACTTTATTTTAGTTTTTGCTTTTGCATAAGATAATTATGCCTTATCTAAAAAACAAACCCGATGGTATATCGATTGCCCCCCGTTACGAACGTCGCTATCGCCGTGTCACGGAGGGGGGAAACGGTCGACACACAAGGAATTCTGGTTGGGGGGGGGGTTCGGGGTGTAGCTATGTCACCGAAACATCGCATGGGTCCCGATGCATATGTGAAAGTGTTCATGCATGCGTAGACGCCTGTCTTGGGGCTCCGGGGTGTGCCCCCCCTCACGGACGGCGCCGCCACCGGCACCTGGAGGGGGGAAACGGACGCGTGGGGTCTACACGGAGGGGATCTTGCTGTGGGTCTGGCCCGGATGTTGCTCCAAAGTGTTCCTATGGGCTGACCTAACACAACCGGGTGGGGAGGTCCACTGGTCAAAGCCCGTCCGTGCAAAGTCAAAGGGCTAGATCCCGTGGTCAAACGCTACAGGGTTAGGCGGGACGGGGGCACTGGGGGGTAGCAATGCCACTGGAGCGTCGCACTGGGCCCTCATACATGCGGGGTGGTGTGGTGGCATGTCCGAAGAGGCGGGACGCGTCTCCGGGGTGTGGCCCCCCCTCACGGACGGCGATGACACGGTAGTAGACGTTCTGCGGTAACGATGCGGCGTCAATATTACTAAATACTTGGAGCGCGATAAAATCATGAGTTTTTTTGCACGACGCGGGCACATGTGCTATAGGAACGATGGTATTTTTTCATAATTTTTGGTGATGGAGAAGTATCCGAAAAATTCCCTCTACGCGGATTGCCCTTCGCGCGTCTACGGCTGTGGCTGGCGGCCTCCGGGGGCTAGCATGCCGCCAAATCTTGCGTAGGCGGCCTCTCACGAGTCTGGAAGTGTTGTGGCGGTTGCAAACGCCCGGCACGCGTGTCCGGGGTGTGCCCCCCCTCACGGACGGCGCCGCCGCCGGCACCTGGAGGGGGGAAACGGACGCGTGGGGTCTACACGAAGGGGATCTTGCTGTGGGTCTGGCCCGGATGTTGCTCCAAAGTGTTCCTATGGGCTGACCTAACACAACCGGGTGGGGAGGTCCACTGGTCAAAGCCCGTCCGTGCAAAGTCAAAGGGCTAGATCCTGTGGTCAAACGCTACAGGGTTAGGCGGGACGGGGGCACTGGGGGTTAGCAATGCCACCGGAGCGTCGCACCAGGCCCTCATACATGCGGGGTGGTGTGGTGGCATGTCCGAAGAGGCGGGACGCGTCTCCGGGGCGTGGCCCACCCTCACGGACGGCGATGACACGGTAGTAGACGTTCTGCGGTAACGATGCGGCGTCAATATTACTAAATACTCGGAGCACAATAAAATCATGAGTTTTTTTGCATGACGCGGGCACATGTGCTATAAGAACGATGGTATTTTTTCATAATTTTTGGTGATGGAGAAGTATCCGAAAAATTCCCTCTACGCGGATTGCCCTTCGCGCGTCTACGGCTGTGGCCGGCGTCCTCCGGGGGCTAGCATGCCGCCAAATCTTGCGTAGGCGGCCTCTCACGAGTCTGGAAGTGTTGTGGCGGTTGCAAACGCCCGGCACGCATGTCCGGGGTGTGCCCCCCCTCACGGACGGCGCCGCCGCCGGCACCTGGAGGGGGGAAACGGACGCGTGGGGTCTACACGGAGGGGATCTTGCTGTGGGTCTGGCCCGGATGTTGCTCCAAAGTGTTCCTATGGGCTGACCTAACACAACCGGGTGAGGAGGTCCACTGGTCAAAGCCCGTTCGTGCAAAGTCAAAGGGCTAGATCCCGTGGTCAAACGCTACAGGGTTAGGCGGGACGGGGGCACTGGGGGGTAGCAATGCCACCGGAGCGTCGCACCGGGCCCTCATACATGCGGGGTGGTGTGGTGGCATGTCCGAAGAGGCGGGACGCGTCTCCGG
The DNA here is from genome assembly GCF_003073215.2 of Triticum urartu. Lineage (NCBI taxonomy): Eukaryota > Viridiplantae > Streptophyta > Magnoliopsida > Poales > Poaceae > Triticum > Triticum urartu. The sequence continues at coordinate 709,448,674 of NC_053024.1, read as the reverse complement.
GGCGTGGCCCCCCCCTCACGGACGGTGATGACACGGTAGTAGACGTTCTGCGGTAACGATGCGGCGTCAATATTACTAAATACTCGGAGCGCGATAAAATCATGAGTTTTTTTGCACGAGGCAGGCACATGTGCTATAGGAACGATGGTATTTTTTCATAATTTTTGGTGATGGAGAAGTATCCGAAAAATTCCCTCTACGCGGATTGCCCTTCGCGCGTCTACGGCCGTGGCCGGCGGCCTCCGGGGGCTAGCATGCCGCCAAATCTTGCGTAGGCGGCCTCTCACCAGTCTGGAAGTGTTGTGGCGGTTGCAAACGCCTGGCACGCGTGTCCGGGGTGTGCCCCCCTCACGGACGGCGCCGCCGCCGGCACCTGGAGGGGGGAAACGGACGCGTGGGGTCTACACAGAGGGGATCTTGCTGTGGGTCTGGCCCGGATGTTGCTCCAAAGTGTTCCTATGGGCTGACCTAACACAACCGGGTGGGGAGGTCCACTGGTCAAAGCCCGTCCGTGCAAAGTCAAAGGGCTAGATCCCGTGGTCAAACGCTACAGGGTTAGGCGGGACGGGGGCACTGGGGGGTAGCAATGCCACCAGAGCGTCGCACCGGGCCCTCATACATGCGGGGTGGTGTGGTGGCATGTCCGAAGAGGCGGGACGCGTCTCCGGGGCATGGCCCCCCCTCACGGACGGCGATGACACGGTAGTAGACGTTCTGCGGTAACGATGCGGCGTCAATATTACTAAATACTCGGAGCGCGATAAAATCATGAGTTTTTTTGCACGACACGGGCACATGTGCTATAGGAACGATGGTATTTTTTCATAATTTTTGGTGATGGAGAAGTATCCGAAAAATTCCCTCTACGCGGATAGCCCTTCGCGCGTCTACGGCTGTGGCCGGCGGCCTCCGGGGGCTAGCATGCCGCCAAATCTTGCGTAGGCGGCCTCTCACGAGTCAGGTGAAAAGGTCCACCGGTCAGACCCAGTCCGGCGCAAGTCAAAGAGCTAGATCCGGCGGTCGTCTATGTCAGGGTTAGACGGGACGGGGTACCGGAGGGGGTAGCAATGCCGCCAGGTGTTGCGGTGGGCCCTACTATGCTTGTGGAAGCATGGTGGCACGCTCAGGCACCTGACACGTGACTCCGGGGTGTGCCCCCCTCACGGGCGTCGCTGCCGCCATGTCTCGGAGGTGGAAAACGACATTCATCATGGAAAGTGGACTATCACGGTGAAACCTTCAGACTATTTTTGGGCGAGGTGAGACTATTTTTTACATTGTCATGAGAGTCACACATATGTCATAACAAAAAAAATCGCAAAGTATCTATGCCGACGGCTTAGCCGTCGGCATAGCAGCGCGCACGGCCATGGACCGGTGACGTGGCAAAGGGCCAGGCCTATGCCGACGGCCAAGCCGTCGGCATAGCAGCGCGCACGGCCACGGATCGGTGACGTGGCAAAGGGCCAGGCCTATGCCGACGGCCAAGTCGTCGGCATAGGTTGACCTTATCCGCTGCGGTTCGCCCCCGACCACCCATTCCCCATCTCCCCCTTTTCCTTCCGACCCACACCCGCGCCGCCGCCGGATCCTCTGCTCCGCCCGCCGCTGCCCTTCCTCTCCAGTCGCTGCCGCCGCCCTTCCCTCGCCCTGCTCCGCCGCCGCCCCGCACACGCTCTGGGCCGCCGCTGCCCTTCCTTCGCTACTCGCCGCAGCCCCCCCCCCCGTGTTCCCCCCCCCCCGGCCTCGTCGTCTCGGCTCGCACCGCCGCCGCCCTTCCCTTGCCGCGGTGGGGCGCGTGGAATCCTCCCGGCCACCCCTCGCCCGCGCCCTCGTCGAGCTCGGTTTGGACGGACCTCCCCGAGCCCACTCCTCCCTCAACGCCGCCCGACCGTCGCTCCGGCCGGCGGCTAGGCTGCACCGGCCCTCCTCTGCCGCTGCTCCGACCGGCCTAGCCCGAGCCCGAGCTCCCCTCCGCCTCCCCCTCCGTGCCTGCCCCCCCTGAGCCGGCCCTCCCCCACGGTGAGCTCCTTCCCTCCCTCTTTGAAGCAATTTTTTTAATTTAGTTAGATGATAGATGGATGGATGCATTATGTATGATGATAGATGGTTATATGGATGAATGCATGCATTATGTATGATGATAGTTAGATGATAGATGATCTGATGATAGTTAGAAATGTGAGAAACGCAAGAAATGCAAAAAAATAGATGATAGATGATGATAGATTATGATGTTAATGATGATAGATGATGATGTTGACGATAGATGATAATGCTTTTTTTATGCCTTGATAATTTTTAGATGATGACGATGACAGATTTCCATTTTTTGCGAAAGAGATGATAAATGATGATGATTGTTGGATCATGATAAATGATGATGATGATTATTTTTTTATGCTTCGATGATTGTTACATGATGATAGATGATGACGGCGATGTTCTTAAATTTTGTCACGGTGCAGGTTCTGTGGTGTTCCATCTCGGTGGAGTGATCGTCGTAGGAGCTGTTGGACCCCGATTGTCCCTCCACTATTCAACTACTTCCTCTACAGTCGAGGGTGAGCTACGAATAATGTCACTAGATTTCATTCTCAAGTCAAGTGGCGTAACCTAGGCGTCTCCCGTCCGAAAGGGTTGCATCGATAAATATACATTCAATTGCGTATTTATCACCGCAGCTCTTTCGGATTGTCCAGCGTTTTCCATGGACAGCCTGAGGATGTGTAGATTGGGTATGTTCTCCATGTTCTACCCCGTTCTGAGACAGGATTTCGGCAGCACCTCCCCATTGTTCTCCGGAGCACATTCTCTCGGCTATTTGAAGAGACGTGTATCTGGAGAACAGCGGGGAGGTGCTGCCGAAATTTTGTCTCGGAACGGGGTAGAATGGAGAACGTACTCAATCTACAGATCCTCGGGTGGGATTAGGACCCATCTTTACCTATTAGAGATGTAGGTGGATTAAACGCGGTAGAAACTGAAAATTTGATGTGATTAATTTAAGTGAATCCTTAATTATGTTGTGTGGGTTGCAAAAAAGCAGAGGATGGCAGATAATCAGTGGATGTACAGTGGTTTTATCCGTCGGAATCGAATAACATCAGAGTGGATCGCGAAAACCGATGTGTATTTGAAGGAGATATTCCGTCGTCCAATGAAAATTATCCCACCATGCCCCTGTGCGAGATGTGCCAGACGTCACCGTAGAAATCAGACGGACATGAGTGAGCACCTTCGCACGCACGGATATATGCCAAACTTTGACATGCCGCCGATAAACATAGCCGAGCAGGACCGTGGTAGAGAGGAGGTGATGCGACAACGCATCGATGGATATGAGGACGATGGGGTCAGGGACATGCTAGATGATGTCATTGTTGCGGAAACGGCAAATGCGACACCTTCAGAGAATGAACCAGAGGAGCCGGAGGCAACCGCAAAGGCCTTCTTGGAGGTCTTGGCCTCGTCGAAGAAACCTCTTTATGCGGGTGCGAAAATATCTCAGCTGGATGCCATCTCGCAACTGATTACAGTCAAGGCTGAGTACGGCTGTAGCCAGAAATGCTTCGAAGCATTCCTGGGAGTATGGGCTAACAGCCTCCCTGAGGGTCATGAACTGCCGAAAAGCATGTACGATACAAAGAAAATCATGAAGGCACTCTCTATGGATTATGAGAAAATAGATGTTTGCCCGAAGAATTGCCTTTTGTTTAAGCACGAGTATGCGGATGACAAGTACTGTAGGAAGTGCGGTTCGTCTCGGTACATTGAGGTGGTCGGTGAGGATGGTGAGAAAAAGCAGCTAACCATCCCCGTTAAGGTTCTTCGGTATCTTGATTTTATAAAAAGACTGCAGCGCCTTTTCATCACGAAGGAGTCTGCCAAAATGATGAAGTGGCACAAGGAAGGTGTAAGGTACAATCCAAAAAAAATCATACATCCATCGGGAGGGGAAGCATGGAAGTCATTCGATGAAGAATACCCCGAGGAAGCAGCCGAGGCTGGGAATGTCAGAATAGCCATATCAGGTGATGGGTTGAATCCATATGGTATGTCGTCCAATCCATACAGCTGCTGGCCTGTGTTTGTAATTCCGCTCAATCTTCCTCCCGGTGCCCTAATGCAACGGAAGACCATGTTCTTGTCGCTCATCATTCCGGGGCCTGACTACCCGGGGAAGCAATTGGGTGTGTTTATGCAGCCGCTTGTGGATGCTTTGCACCATTCTTGGTACTTTCCGAGGTTGACATACGACCGGGATCTGCAGAGAAATTTCTTGATGAAAGTTTGGTTGCACTATTGCATGCATGACTTTCCCGGCTATGCTCTATTCTGCGGATGGTGTACAAGTGGTAAGATGCCATGCCCAGTGTGCATGCAGGCTCTGCGAATGATTTGGCTGAGTAAGGGTGGCAAGTATGTAGCCTTTGACCTGCATCGACAGTTCCTCCCTCCAGACCATCCAGACAGGGAAGACAAGAAGAACTTCACGAAAGGCCGGGTTGTTCATGAAGTAACCGAGATTGCAACATTTTCGGGGGTAGATGTTCTTGCTCAGCTAAAAGCTCTCAAGCCTAAAGTCAAAGGCAAAGCCAAAGCCAAAGCCAAAGGCTTCGAGGGATATGGTGAGACGCACAACTGGACGCATATTACCCCCTTCTCGCAGCTTCCCTATTTCAAGGACCTCAAACTTCCTTACAATATTGATGTGATGCACACCGAAAAGAATGTGGCAGAGTCCCTTTTCCACACGATCCTCAACATTCCTGATAAGACGAAGGATAACGTAAAAGCTAGAGCCGATCAACAGAGAATTTGTGATAGACCACGCTTGAACATGGAGCCCCCCACAGGCGGTCGAAAAAACTGGTTCAAGCCAGATGCTGACTTTGTCCTTAAACCGCCAGAAAAAAAAGAAGTACTTATCTGGCTGAAACAAATTTTGAAGTTCACCGATGGTTATGCATCGAATATAAGTAAGGGAGTCAATCTTTCAACGGGCAAAGTGACCGGCCTGAAGAGTCATGACTACCATGTATGGATTGAGCGGATAATGCCGGTGATGGTTCGAGGCTATGTCCCCGAGCATGTTTGGCGAGTGCTTGCCGAGCTTAGCCATTTCTTCCGCACGCTCTGTGCTAAAGAAGTAAGTAAAGAGGTGATTGAAAAATTGCATAAGAAGGCACCGGAGTTGATAGTCAAGCTAGAGAAGATCTTTCCGCCAGGCTTCTTTACTTCGATGACACATCTCATTCTGCACCTCGCGAACGAGGTATTGTTGGGGGGCCCTGTGCAAAATCGCTGGCAGTAAGGCCCTGAGAGGCAGAACAAGCATCTCCGACGGAAATGTGGAAACAAAGCTAAGATTGAAGCTTCCATAGCTGAGGCAGTTATCCTAGAGGAGGTGTCAGACCTCAGGACATCATACTATCCAGACCACGTTCCCCATCTGCATAACAAGGTGCCTCGATACAATATAGAAGAGCCCAAGTATCAACCCAGGCTCGATCTATTCAACGCGCAAGGTGGGAGGGCTGGGGCCTCGAAATCTTATAACATGCCACGACAAGAGTGGGAGGACCTCATGTTCTATATCTTGCACAACATCAAGGAAGTTGAGGAAGTGTGGATGAGGTAATACCACTACACCATTCCTTTATGTCTTCCACATCATCATGTTTCATGTTCACTTAGTCCCGGTCTAACACCGCTTATCTTTTTTTAGTGATTTCGTTCAAGAGGAATGGACGGGAGTGAATCCTCCTACTGAGGCGGAGGCACTTACTCTTCTCCGTCATGGAAACTCTAGACGTAAAAATTTTGTTGCTTGGTTCATGGAGAAAGTAATTTCCCACACTCCCCTATTAAATACCTACTTCAACATTTATTAGTTAACCAAACTAATGCACGCAACAATTTCCATTATACTTGTAGGGAAAAGATCCGAACATATCTATGGATGATGAATTGAGATGGGTTTCCATGGGTTTTGACCCTGCCGTCATGACATGTAAAAAGTATGATGTGAATGGGTATCTCTTCCATACAGAGGAGCACCAAAACAGCCGCCCCGATCCCAAAACTATAAATACTGGAGTGTACACCCCCGGTCAAAATTCAGTAGACTACTACGGAAGGGTACAAAATATATACAAGGTTAAATTCCGCCAGGGGCGTGAGACCCTAAGTCTACCTGTGTTCAAATGCCGATGGTTCGATCCGCGGGAGGGGGTAAAACATACGCCTTCCATTGGTTTGGTCGAAGTTAAACCATCAACCGTCTATGCCGGAGCCGATCTCTTCATTGCGGCTACCCAAGCTACACAAGTATATTATCTGCCTTACCCATGCCAAAAAGTGTATCTAAAGGGTTGGGAAGTTGTGTTCAAGGTGTCGCCACATGGTAAGCTACCAGACCCGAATGAAGACAATTACTACAACATTAACCCCATGACATACGAGGGAGTGTTCTATCAAGAGAAACCTGTTGATGATGATGATGATGTGGTTAGAAATGATGACGCTAGACCATTGGATGATGATGATGATGTGGTTAGAAACGATGACGCTAGACCATTGGGTGATGATGATGTGGACCCAAACGTCGACGATGCACGGAATGATGGTGAGACCATTGTCAATGAAAATGACATACTTATGCTAGAAAAGTTAAACGAAGACGCTGACGACGAGGAAGAGCCTCCACCTCCGTCGGACAACGAAGATGATATGATTGATAGTGATGATGAGACGGACCGAGAAAGAGGTTACAACAGTGATGATTCATATGTGTTCTAGCAGATGTACGTTTCAAGTATTTTTTTCTATAGTTTAGGAATATGCCTTTTTATGCATTTTTATTAATGTGTTTATTATCATGCCTTTTCCTTCATTTCATTAATTTACTAATTGCTTTTTCTCTTTTCAATGCAGGTTCGTGGAACATGGGCAAGGGGAAGGCCGACGGCGTGGGTTTCCTACGCAAGGTCGTCGGCCTGCCTAGTCGGAGTGGTCGAGCACGTAATCCTCCCCCTCGGCTACTTGACGATGACTCCTCACAGGGAGGTCGAGGGAGAGGTGCCCCTAGAGGAGGAGGGGGCGGGGGGAGAGCCTCTAGAGGACGAGGTGCTGGGGGGAGAGCCACTACAGGGGGTCGCGGCCAGAAAGAGCGCACCCTCACCGACTTAGGGGTGTTGTCTTCGAGGCCCTCCTCTAGTGAGGTACCCTCCTCTAGTGAGGTACACTCTAGGGAGGAGGAGGAGGAGGAGGAGGAGGAGGTGGTGGTGGAGGAGGAGGAGGTGGTGGAGGAGGCAAGCGAGGAGGAGGAGGAAGAGGAGGTTGGGAAGGAGGTTGGGGAGGGGGAGGCAGGCGAGGAGGAGGGTGGTGGCGGGGATGATGGTGGTGACGGGAAGGGGGTTGACAAGAAGGGGTGGCTGCGTGGCAACGCAAAGCTACCAAAGCAGGTTCCTGCTACTGAGGAGCAGAAGTGGCTCATTGAGCCCACGGGAAAAGAGTAAGTGGTTCATTATTTTGCTTGTCACATGCTTATTCCGGTTGTTATTTATTTTGCTTGTCACATGCTAATAGTTCATTCTTTTGCAGCAACTGGATATATTCTAAAGGGGTCCGTATTCCCAACGGCCTCATCACCGTCTTGCTGAAGTTATATTGGCCGGGGTTGTACTGTCCTGATCCAGTCAGGCAGCCGGACCGTCGGGTTTTGGCCACGAGCTGGGACCACTGGGAAGCGGCCCGCCACGCGGACCATGAGACCCATGCCAAGGCCGTGATCACTACTTTTTGGGTGAGTTCTCTTCAGAAGCACAAGTCCATTCTAGTTTCATGAATGATTTAACTCATGGCTTCTTCCATTCTTGTTTCATGCATGATTGTAGACATTCTATCGAGTTCTTCCGGAGCACAGGGCTAGAGTGGACCAGATCGTGCTGCGCCAATGCAAGAAGAAGGCCCGCCAGATGCAGTACGAGGTGCGCTATGTGGCCATCTCCACATACTACCACGACTATCTTGGTGTGAAGATGACCAAGGAAGAAGCGCGGAGGATGGCCATTACCTTGGAGAGGCCCGAGTTCTTGGCGGTAAGTATAAAAGATTTTTCATTATGCTTTCATTATGCTTTCATTACCTTGTGGTACATTATACTTTATGCTTTATGCTTCCATAACACCAATTTGGACACACCTACATGCCATTATGCTTTTATTATGTAGGTGTGTCCAAATTGGTGTTATGGAAAAGACGAGTCCTGGGCGGCATTTGTGGATCTTTGGTGTGATGAGGCTGGAGCCTGGGCGGCTATGAGAACCAAAAATAAGGCTAACCGAGGGACGGAGGGAGTACATGCTCAGGGAAACCGAAACCACTATCTCCACAAGGCAGTTAATGTATGACTAACCCCATTAAACATTCTTCTTCTTCTATTTACCATCACTTTCTTATGTGTGACTAATCTCTGTTTGGTGGTGCAGGAGGAGAAACTGAAGCGGCCGCTCTCAGACATGCAGGCGTGGGAGATCGCCCATACGCGGAAGGACTCCAAGCCTGGCGAGCCCCAGTACTAGGGCAAGAAGACTGCGGGGAGGAAGCAGGCCTACTCCGAAGCGTATCTGGAGTTGCATCCTGACACACCTGACCCCATTGCGGCGCCTTTGGACGACAGGGCGGTGGTGAGCATGGGGCCCAAGGAGCAGGTCGGGAGGCGGTTCTCGATGCTGTGATCACTCCTAGTATCTCCTACACACAGCTTCGTCAGATCGACCCGAGCCTGAGCCAGCGCACGAGCCAGCCAGTGACCAGTACACAGTCCCTCTTTCAGGAGCAACAATCTGTAAGTATTTTCCCTCTTATCTTCATTGCTCACTTCATTTTCCGCATTTAGTAGTTTTATGAGTTCCATCATGTCATACCGTAGGCCTACATGGAGTACACACGCCAGGAGACCATGGCGTGGCATCAGAGGCTTTATGAACACCAAGTGCAGAGGGATAGCCAGATGCAGCAGGCTTTTCAGGATATGGCGGCCGGCAGGTGTCCTCAGTTCCCTCCAGCACAATGCCCTCCAGCACAACCAGTGCTGATGAGCTTTGAGGAGTTTGTGGCACAGAACGCTGGCCCCTCGCCGGTTAGTTCATCCCCAATCTATTCACCCAAAGCATGTCATGCCTTTCAACACAGTCATATATCCCGTGCATATGTCTTTTCAACATCTAGGGAACATGTGGATCTACCGTTGGCGGCGGTCTTCGCAGCACTCCGGAGACACGGAGCCCGACCACTCCGATCCACGGAGGCGGAGGCGGAGGCGGTCTTGGCGGTAGCGCTGCCGCTAGCAGTGACGACCTGGGCTTTGGCCGTCTTGGCGGTGACGACCTCCGCGGTGCTCGATGATCCTTGTGTGGTGATGATGCTTGAGATGACTTGTGTGTGGTGATGATCATTTAGATGACTTGTGTGCTTCTCTATATGCTCATGTTGGTTGTGATGATGTTCATTTAGAGACTTGTGTGTGATGATGCTTATGCATATATTGTTGTGATGGTGCCGGATGATATCCCGTTGTGTTTTATATGTCTATCTCATCATATATATCTGCTGATATGTGCTGCTATTTGAATTGAATTGATCTGAAAACAAACAGAAAAAAGAAAGAAAAAAGCAAAAGCAAACTATGCCGACGGCTAGGCCGTCGGCATAGGGCTAGCGTGAGCTCCCAGTAGCTGACACGTGGGCGCCTATGCCGACGGCTAGGCCGTCGGCATAGGCGCCCACGTGTCAGCTACTGGGAGCTCTATATGAAGGACTATGCCGACGGCCTGGCCGTCGGCTTAGTTTCACATTATGCCGACGGCCAGGCCGTCGGCATAGCCCTGGTCCTAGAGCAGCGGCTGGTCGCCACGTGGCACACCTATGCCGACGGTCGAGCCGTCGACATAGTTTTTGACTAAGCCGACGGCTAGGCTGTCGGCATAGTGGTGCCACGTGGCGACCGTTCGTTGTGCAGACTTGATGGCGGCCGCCGTTAGGCGTGATAGTTGCCGACGACCAGGGCCGTCGGCATAGATGTACGGCCCCCGTCGGCGTATCATATATGCCGACGGCTTTTCTATGCCGACGGCCTCCCTGGCTGTGCCGACGCATATTTTGCCGACGGCCCTATGCCGACGGGGACCGTCGGCATAGGCCTATCCCGACGGGACTCAGGGCTATGGCGACGGCCCTGGCCGTCGGCATAGGGGGCGATTCTGGTGGTGCAAGACCTAATACAATTGATATCTTTGGGCCGAACAGAACAACCATCTATATAAAGACAATTACAGATCGTTCGTTATCCAGATTTATCAATTATTATTAAGAGTCTATATCACGTAGCACACATGGACAAGCGTGATAAGTTGTTTTCATATTTTACGTAGCAGTTCCTTGTGAAGTTGGTCGCTCAGGCTTCGCCCACCGGAACGGGAGCCAGAGCGGTGGACCAACTGGCGCTTCCTTGCCGTCGCTCTCCATTTCTTCAGGCCGTAGCAGCACACCCCGACGATGATTACCACGACGAATGCGGGTGCCGACGCCGATTCGGACATGGCGTGACGGCTATATGCTGTTCAGCCAGTCGATTATGTTCTTGTCAAGTGTGCGGAAATCTTCATGAGTTGGTCAAGGTGGGGGGGGGGGGGGGGGGGGGCCCCCGCGTGGCCCCCTCTAGCTTATACAGTATCATCTTTCATCCTTCTGTACTTTTGATCCATTTGCTTTGGAAACTATAAGAGGATGACTAAGCAATGGCTAAACAGATTCTGAAGAACACGCAAGGGTGGGCGTGGGGTTGGTGTGATTGTAATTTGTAACACTAACGTGGAGGAGCTCTTTACCCCCATTATGTTCTTTATAATATAGTACGCACACTCGTGCGCATTCGAGAAAAAGGAAACAGATTCTGAAGAACACGGAAGGAAGGAGAAGAGGAGAGAAATGAGCGAAAAGTACCTGTCGCCCCATAGGAACACGGAAGATCAATCGCCTCAAGAGACTGAAGAAGAAGAAGGCCCCTATGGAAAAGACTGAAGAACGGAGAAGAGGAGAGGAAAGGAAGGAGAAGTCCTCACCACTATCTATATGAAGCCAGATCGAGGAGAGGGCTTTGGAGCGTTTGCCAGAAATGGGGAAAATGCAACAGCTTTGCTTGCTAGGAATATGAAACAAGATAGTTTAGCAATAGTACTTGTGTCCATTTTAGGCGATGAGAAGAAATGTCATGCTACAAATACATGGTAGCGTCGCTAGAAAGATTTCTAAAATTTCGACAACAATTGTGTGTATTGATAAGATACATGTTTACAACCCCGGAAAATTCTAAATCCAAATCTTCTCTACGCACACATAAGCAAAAACTGCAAATCTAGCTATCGATGGTGCAGAAAAAGACAAAAGCCTAGAAGACCATGTGATAGCATAATATGTTGTTTCAAAGTAAGAATTGTGGATACAAAGACGCCACTACCTGGGATGGCCAACACTGGAAGAAGGCAGTAGCTCCATGATATTATCACTTTCTAAATTTGTATGGTTTTCACGAGCAAAAGCACTACTCAGTTTATTATGAACCTAGTTGCTTGATGGAAATTAGTAGTCTGGTAGTGAAATCAGCATTGCAGAAGAATAGAATAAGGATATTGAAGTGTATGTGAATACTCTTTAACATTGCAAAAATTGAACATCATATGCTTGTGCCAGAAGTAGCCAATTTGTACACGCGTGGAGTCAACTCAAATCTAACTATTCCGCTACAAAGTTGAAATCTAAATACAGAGGTCGGGTGTTGCGTGAAATTTCATTCCCCAGCTGCTGTACAGTTTGCAAAGAGGGGAAATCACAATTCCTGGAGCTCATGAGGCTGCTGCAAATTGCAGAAAAATTGACACGACTAATTTTTTGACTCACGATCTAATGTAGGTAAACGATGAAATACCCTTGTATCTTACTCGCTCTTCAAACAAGATTAAGGTACAAGGTAACTTTTTCACTGACTGGGAGCTCTCCTCTTTACAAAATCCATGCTCGGGTGGCATGCGGGATCGAGACAGGGGATAAGGCACAGATATGATCGATCATTGTGGTTAGTGCACACATGCCCCCCTCTTTCACTCGTGCAGAAAAGAGAATATCCCGAACATGTTAATTGTCCTGAAATGCTGGCAGATATCCCATGGCCATTGCTTTCAAATTTGATCGACAGCATCCTGAAATGGAGTTGTAGCTCCGTTGTGCTGGAAAAACAAAAGACTCCATGACAGGCATAGATAGGTTCGTCAAAGGGAAGATGCGGGTTCAGATTTGAACTATGCTTTTGATTTTCAAATTCACAGAAACTTACACAGAAATAAGTCGATGATAAATCCTAGGAATTATACAAACGTCCAACTCGAGAATATAATAGCAACTTTATTGTAGTTTGTAGGGTATATTCTCAGACAAAATTACCCGGTCCACCAAAGTACATATGCACACCATGGTCATTAACTCCATAATCAGTGATGGTATATTTCCTCGTATCACTACTGCCACCAAGCTCTTTGTTTTCACTTGGAGAAACAAGCTTGTTGTTCTTATCAACAATTTGGATGTCTCTTATGAATTTTCGTTTTCCATACCCTTCGTGGGCAAAGTGCCCACTACCCATTTTGTAGATAGTCTGATGAAGCTGTCGAACCCAAAACATACCCGCCCTAGAATGGAAAGTTCCCTTTATCCTTAAGGTGAGTGAACAGTGAACTTGGCCGATATCCAACTAGTGTATTGTCTTTACCATTACGTCAACCACCAATTATTTGTCTTTGGATCCTACAATAAATGAAATGCAAAATTGAAGTCTATAGAACACATTTGGGATGTAAACTCGCAATACAAATTCTGCAAAATGTTCTAACATGCATGCACATGTCTCTATTCCTATGAAGATATATAGTAGGCATTTCTTCTCATAAAAATTCCCCATAACAAGGGATGTTAATCAAGAAAATGTATTTGTGATTTTTTGCAGCATAAATATTTTCCGCGATTCAAAGTTCTTATTGAATCTCTATTATTTTAATGGTATGGTAACATGTAAGTTTAGTTTAAGGCCATGTTCTTGATAATCTATCAAATGTGTGTCAAAAGATAGTACGTGAGTGTGAAATGATAGGAAACAAACCAACTTTTGACTATCTTAAATTATTCAACTAGCATCATAGTGAACTACCAAAATTGGTTATGAACATCAAATAAGATAAGTGCAAATTAATATATGCACCACCTGCATAACATATATGAAATCACAAAATTAAATGACGAGAGAATACCTTGAAAATATAAATGTTTGTTACATATTGTGGTCCATTGTAGACTGAAACAGCTCGTACTCTTCCTCCAAGGTCAACATTGTGGCTAACTTGCACGAAACTAGGGCAATCATGATCAATGCATGACTTGTTTAGTGTGCCATCACGTTGTTATGCAAGTTTACTCAAAGGTAAATAAAAACTACATCAAACTATGTTTGTAACTTTTTGCTATAAAAATTACATAGTTGAATAACATTAAATGTAACCAAAGAAATGTTATTGATTACCCAACTAATATGGAACCTTGCGAAGCTATCGCCGTAGAAGCTTGGACATACTGAATAACAAATACTCCCTCCTTCCATCTATATAGGGCCTAATGCGTTTTTTAAGACCGCCTTTGACTATTGACAAGATTAATAGTACATGACATGCTCAATGTCAAAATTATATCATTGAAAGCTCCTTTCACACACGAATTTAACGGTGTGCTTTGTGTAAGTTGCATGTCATATATTATTGCTCTAATATTTGGTCAAAGTTAGCCTCGAAAAACGCATTAGGCCCTATATAGATGGAAAGAGGGAGTAGATATAGTGTCCAGATGACCATTATCAATTTGAATCCCTGTTTGACTAAGATCTTTGCTATCCTTCTTCACCTTTGGCTCATAAGGCGCCACTCTGAAATATTGTTTCGAAGGGCTTGTTTCACAGGAGGAATACGTTGTTTTATGCCCATTGACATGGACGTGTGGTGCTTCACTTTGCAAAAGATTAAAATAATGTTGCACAATAATCTGCATATGATTACAACAGTAACATTGGACCTAAAAAAACAATAACAAGAATTAGTACATACACCAGTAGCACAGTCAGTAAACAATGTACATGTCTCAAATCTCTTTCCTTTTCTCTGTGTAAGCAGTTAAGCAGTAAGCAGCAACAGCTCGCAATAAAATCAGCGGTAGAAATATCTCTCTCAGCTGTATCCTCTCTTCTCAATCTCTTCTCTCTTCACTCTAAATGATCTATATAAAATGTCAGAATAGCCAGTTATAGAGCCATTGGTCAAGGTTCATGCTCTTAAGAAGATGACAGATCTATTCAGGAGGTGTAGGAGAGAGGGAGGGAGAAAATTAAGGGGGCTATGCAGCCATGCACGGGTGCCCAATATACACCTCTCGCCTCGAAGACACACGACCCCCACTGCGCCGCCTGAACTCCGGCAGCCACGCACGACGGTTGATTTTTATCAAGCGGTGGATTTGGGCGGCGGACGATTTGCACCGCAGCGTGCCTCTCTCCTCTCTTATGGATTTCGAATACAGTGAAAGAGAGAGAGAGAGAGAGAGGATAATTAAGCGCACGATTTTTACCTATAATTAAGCGCACGATTTTTACCTATAATTAAGTGACCTATAGGTAAGTGCAGGCATAGATAGGTAAGTGCAACTCCACGTGAAGATGTGGAGGGTGAGGGGGAGCGTGCATGAAAATGATGCAGCCCCACCAACACAAACGCAGAGATAGATTTCGTATTTGAATTATGGTCATGATTCTCAAATTAAAAAATTAGCAGAAACAAAACAGTAATATGTCAATGATAAATCCTAGTAGGAATAAAATAATTATCCAACAAATTTGGCCCTGTATGGCATATTATCTTTGCAGCTTGTGCGGTATCTCTCTGGCATGCTTGCTCGACAACAACTTGTGGTCTCTTCACTAATGTAGCTCATAATCTGAGGCTTTGGAGCCACTGTGCACGCTGATCCGCTCACAAGCATGCTATCCTAACATGGGCACAAAAAATCGGTTAAAGTGTACCCACTTTGCTCTCCGGCTCTTTCCCACACTCCCATTTATGTTTCTTCTGCTTTTAGCTTTTTTTCCCCGAATCGTCTATGCCCAGCTGCATCCTTGGTGTGGCGCTCACATAGGCTACCACGTAATTGACTCTGGTCACCAGGCATTGCCTGTTTTGAAATGCATAAGGTAGAAAATGTTCTACTTTTATTTGGAAAACAAAATTTCCAACTCAAGAATATAATGGCAACTTTATTGTAGTTTGTAGGGTACATTCTTAGACATAATTACCCGGTCCACCATAGTACATATGCACACCATGGTCATCAACTCCATAATCGCTGATGGTATATTTCCTTAAATCACTACTGCCAGTAAGCACTTTCTCTTTATTTGGTGTTACAAGCTTGTTGTTGTTATCAATAATTTGGATATCTTTTATAAAAGCCGCTTTTCCATAGCCATCGGAGGCAAAATGCCCACTACCAATTTGTGGAGAGTTTGATGAAGCTGTCGGTCCTGAAACGTGCCCACCCGTGTATGAAAAGTTCCCTTTATCCTTAAGGCGAGTGAATAATGAACTTGGCCAATATCCAACTGGTGTCTTGTCTTCACCATACGCCAACCACCAATTATGTGTCTTTGGGTCCTAAGATAAATAAAATGTGAATGAAAGTCTATTGAACATATCAAGGATGTAAAATCCTCTATGCTACTCTACTAACTTTTCTAGCATGCATGCATTTATTTCTATTCCTCTGAAGTTCATAGTAAGAATTTTGTCTCATAAATTTTTCCCATAATAAGCAACTGATGTAAGTCAAGAGGATACATTTGTGATTCCTAGAAGTAGAAATATTTTCATGGTTGAAAGTTCGTACCAAATCTCCATTGTTTTATTGGTAGGTACCTTTTAAATTTAGGCCCACGTCTTGATGATTTTTCAAATGTGTGTCAAAACATAATGTATATTACCTTTGTCCCAAAAGGTTGTCTTAGCTTTGTCTAGATAAGGATTTTAACTATCTTAAGTTATTCAACAGATATCATAGTGAACTGCCAAAATGTGTTGTTGCGCAACAAATAAGATAAGTGAATATTTTCATATGTACCGTATAACATATATATGAAATTGTAAAATTCAATGAATAAGTGAATACCTTGAAAATAAGAATGTGTATCACATATTGTGGTCCATTGTAAACTGAAACAGGTTTTACTCTTCCTCCAAGGCCAACATTGTGGCTAACTTGAACAAAACCAGGGCAATCATGATCAATGCATGACTTGTTTTGTACACCATCGCGCTGTTACCCAAGTTTATCCAAAAGTAAACAAATATTGCATCAAATTATGTTTGTATACTCATGTAATAAAAATTGTGTAGTTGATAACATTATATGTAACCAAAGAAATATTGCTCCTTACCCAACCAACATGAAACCTCGCAAAAGTATCGCCATAGAAGCTTGGAGATACTGAATAACAAGCATTTATACTGTCCATATGACCCTTTGGTCCATTATCAATTTGGATCCCTGTTTGACTAAGATCCCCGCTATCCTTCTTCACCTTTGGCTCATAAACATTTATTGTAGCTTGTACCCCATATAAATCATCAAAATATTTCATTCCTGCCTCCTAAATACAAAATATTTAATGTCAGTATATGTGAGAACCAGATATTAACTACACATTGGTTACTACAATAGCGAATGAATTATGACATCAACAAATATAACTTAATATTGTCAATTGAGAGTTAGAGAGACCAATATAGATCAAACACTTCAACAAAGTCTTGGAGGAACATGGTAAAACAAATGAAATTCCTTCACGGATTACTGAAAGAACATCAAGACTCAATGTATTGTTTAGTTGAAAGAACTAGGTGAAGGCATAGTGAGAATGGGCATGGACCAACATGGGATATCGTCCTGGCGTAAAATTTGGAAGTCAATGGGTCTTCTAGGTTGGCTCGTAATTAAATTGGGGCAGGATGAGCTGGTCACCACTGGCCCATTAGGGCAAGAAGGTTGACCCAGATTTTACTGCCTTGGGATGTAATATGACATTACAATAGCACATACCTTTTAGGTTGTTAGCTTCGTGCTTGTAGAAAATTCAAACTATTTACCCAAAATTGCTTATATTATTGACTTGCAAATATGCAAACTTGTAATTTTATCAGGTTCATCGTAGAAATTTAAATGGAGTTGCATATGTGTGCCTTTTTTGTTAAATGAATAATGTCTAAATATCCTAACTTGATATAAAATTCAGTTGCTAAATGATTCTATGTTGTTGTGTAACTCATCCTTGTTCTCATACAAATATGTTACTTAAATGTGTTGGACCGTGTTCCAGAATGCGACATGAGGCCATTCATTGCTGGACCATTGGGCTGGCTCCATGTCCCTATACAGATCAGAGGGGCTAGCGGGGACCGGTTCGGGGCCGCAGTGGGTTGGCCCATTCCCATTCTTGAGATATAGTATTAAATACTAACTTCTCATATTTTCAAAATTGAAGGACCTACATCTATAACTTATTGGCCATATATACTTCACCTTAGAATCTTTATCGCAAGACCAAATATTAGTATTCAAACATGACTTTGCACATGAATAATATTTTGGAATTAAATTAGCTTAAGTTGTCTTGTTTTTTGCTCAACTATGTCATACTTATGCTAGCCATGCAATAACTCTAGCTAGATGCAAAATCAACCTATGATCTTTCTGAAAATAACTCTAGAGAACTCACCTCAAGTTGTGCATCCTTGTTAATCACTTGATCTATAAAGTGTGCTGATATTTGGTCCCTTCTACCATTACGTAGTATTGGAACCATTCCTCTTGGGCATTCGACGATAGACAAATGCGCTTGTGAAACGACATGTGGGAACAAAGATTTTATGTTTAGTCCAATCGGAAAAGAACTTGGTTCCATCTGTTTGACAAGAAAACTTGGTTAGCTTATAGTCATGTATATGTTGCCAAAGCACACTCACATGTATAGGCATTCTGCCATTTAATTAATTACTGGTGAAGCACATATATCATAAGATTTTTGTATTTCACTTCCACTTCTATTTATTTTTCAGAATATGTTATGAACAATAATAGTTACCATATTTGCAATTCATGAATTAGAGATTGGGTTCATGGATTCACAATTTCTGATTCACATCATGACCGTAAAGAATATGCATATCTAAAAACAATTGAAGATCATATGTCTAAATTTTAAGAAAATATTGACAGAGAAAGAGAGATTTTACTGGGTTGTCCCACGTAAGCCCAACTGACCAACGGTCAACCCTAGACCACAAGAAACCTTGCACTCTCGCTACTCATTCAGGCCCTCTTTGATTCGTATGATTATCGAAAGACGGGAATCGAAAAATACAAGATTGGAGTGGCATGTCCACTTGAATCCCATAGGATTAGCACAGAGTATTTAATGCGGCAGGAAAAACGAAGAAAGTGAAAAAAGAGGTTGGAGTGGATGCTAGATTTCCAATGAAATGTAGTACACATGATTCCATAGGAAAAATTCCTATAAGATCCAATCCTAAGAATCAAACGACCAATGTAGGAAAAATTCCTAAGGATTCTAACCCTCCCAAAATCTTATGGAATTCCATTGAATCAAATGAGCCCTCAAATTTTTCTGTTACAGTGCCATGGCCAACGCCATAGCACAACTGCAACTGTATCATGTCTCTCTGCCATCTCTTCCTCCACATCGAGCTTCTTTTCCGCAGGAACCACTTGACGTGAGCTTCTCATCTCTGCGCACGTCTCCAATACTAAGCCTCGCGTCAGCCAACAAAAATTCCTCTACGCCTCGCATACTCCTCGTCGATGGGCAGATGGGGCTGAGTGACAAATGGTGAAGAAATCAAGTGCAAGCATGTCAAGATGCACACAATTTTGGATTCGGCGAATCAGAGAGAAAACCCGAGATGATCGGGGCAAATTACACCCCAATCCGATTTGATTAATCGGGATCAGAGTTTGACGGCTCTTGTAGCATATCAGTTAACATTGAAACAAACACACGGTTTTGATTTAAAACAAAAAGGGAGTAGAAGAAGCAACGTTATGAAATATTATAACATGATGTATTATCCCAAAACTCATGATCTGTTTAAACAATGCTCTGCCAAACTAATATTCATGTTTCTCAGAGGACATACTATCATATGTCCCCAAACATGAGTCATTATCATTTGAATCAACGAATGGTTGTAAATCATAACTTTATATTTACCTGAATTGTGTGGTCTTTCAACAATGGGTGGTTAAAAGCCGGTTGTAGATTCACATTGATGCAATCATAGATATCTCCTTCTTCCATCTGGTTTGATGTTCCTCTACTTGTTAGGCATCAAAACAATTATAAATTATATAAAGTAAGACGTATACTTGCTCGTACCATAATGGTCTTATTAAATTGTTGATATGTGGGGATCTGACAAGTATTTTCCCATTGTTGTATAGTTCTTGCACCTTTTCCTACGGCGACTAGAACAAGATATGACAGTAGAAGGACTACTCTAAAAGACTTTTTTTCTTTCATTCTCGAAGACTTGAATGGTCAATTTTCATTGTGCATGCACTAACATATTTATAAGCTTCTGTGCATCTCACATATTTAGTAACCATTCATGTCATTTATGGCCTGAGGATCGGATTTTCTCTATGTATATAATTCATATAGGAGATATGGTATATAATTAATGCAAGAAATTTAATGGTTACCATTCATGCAATTTATGGCCTAAGATATGGTATGCTTCTATTTTATTACATAAATATTAAGGTATTAATTCGTATAGAAGATTTGAAGTATTTAATGTATGGAAGATTTGGAGTATTACATTGTTTGTGTTATTAGACCTGCAATCAGGGCACTAACGTCTCTAAGGGGAAGCACCTCATTATATATAGGTCTCCTAAACTTTGGAAATCATGAATCATTCTCACTGTTACTGAAGAGGTTACTCAAAAGTAAACTGCAAGAAGATTGCCTAATCTGTTTGGGAGTAACCCTAGTGATCCACTGCTTGCTTATATGGCAGTAAAAACCTCTAGAGGATGATGTATTCCCATTCCGAGACAATTACCAGTATCTATTTAAACATGTCAACTGAGTTCCTGAACACAAATATACCTTGAATCCCATTTATACTCTTAAGCAATATCCTCTAGAGTTACCCAAGAAATCAACACATAAAGCACAATCATTTTTTCTATCGAAGCTTGAAAGTATTGGCTTGGTATTTTTGTGCCACAAGGTGTTGGTATATAACCCCAGGAATAAAAATGGCATATATAATTAGCTCAAATCATGGTTCACTTAGTTTCTCTGTATATTGAAACTTGAAAGTAATGGCTTTAGTAACTGACCATTCTGTTAGAAGACAGAAATATCATAAAAACAACAAAATCTACAATGGACGGAAAGTAATTCAGAGTTGCATACTTTGGACAGCTTCAAAATAGGAACATGATTTCATTAAAACTTGGTGATTTCAGAAAGACAAAATAGTTTAATTTAACAGAACATAATTTGTTACAAAAAGAATGATAGATAATAAAGCTAAGAGTAAAGAGGAATCAAACTTGAAGAGATCTTTGTCGGCGCTTTTTGAGAGAAGCATAGTATATATTATTAAATAACTAGTATGTAATAATTTTATAGCAGAACGGATAGTTTGAGACTTTGGTTGTGCCTCACAATTGAGAAGTAACTCAAGAATAATATCAAAAATCTCGCGCAATTTATACTTTCGGAAAATTCAATACAACAGTAACATAAATGTCACAAAAGATTTGCTGAACATTGAGGTTTAGTTAGAGTCACTCCTCCCCCAAGATGGGGGAGCCATGAGGGGGATGACCAGCAAGCTGAGTTCTCAGGTTAAAGAGACCCACTTCTTTCTCCAGTTTGCTGCTAAATCTGTCCGGAAATGCCTAACACTGGGAATACTTTCCCGGATGTTTTCCCCCTTTGCTGGTAGCACCTAGTACTGCACTAGGTCAACTCTAGCACCGCTTATTGTCATGTCATGCATCGCCATGCCTCTGTTTGCATTGTATTCGTTGTTTTTTCCCCTCTTCTCTCTTGTAGACTTCGAGACCGACACCGTTGCTCCTGACGTCGACATCACCCCTGACGACCCGTCCTTCTCCGCAGAGCTTCCAGGAAAGCAAAACCCCCTTGATCATCCTGATGCCATCTATTGCTTATATCTACTTCTTGCATTAGAGTAGTGTAGTTGTTACTGCTTTCGGATGATCCTATACTGCGGCATAGCCTGTCCTTGTGGCTACTGTTGTTCATACCTTACCTGCTATCCTAAATGCTTAGTACAGGATGCTAGTTTATCATCAGTGGCCCTACATTCTTGTCCATATGCCATGCTATACTATCGGGCCATGATCACTTGGGAGGTGATCACGGGTATATACATACATACATATACATACATACTATACTTGATACATGATGTGAGTAAAGTCCGGTCGGCTCGTAGAGTACCCGCGAATGATTCACGGACTGGGGCTGAAGAGGCAGGTGGTTCCATCCAGGTTGTGATGGGCCTGGGTTCCCGACAGCCCCCGAGTGATTCTTTGTGGCAGAGCGACAGGGCAGGTTGTTACCACCCATGAGAGAGGTGGGCCTGATCCCTATCTAGCATCCGCGGTTGTTTCAAAATAACATGCTTAACGAGATTTGGATATTTGATCTGAGTTGGTCTTTTGGCCTATAAGCACTAACCAACTACGCGGGGACAGTTATGGCACTCGGCGTCGTAGTATCAGCCGAAGCTTTCCAGACGTCAGTGACTGATCGGCGCGCACGGGTTGGACCGCGTAAAGCACCCTCCTTTGTAATGGAGGCTGTCAGGTCTACTCACCGGCCGCGTACGCAACGTGTAGGAGTGCAACGGGCGATGGGCCCAAGACCCCTGCGCGCTTAGGATTTAAACCGGTGTGTTGACCTCTCTGTTGGGCCTAGGTAGGGCTGCAATGTGTTGATCTTCCGAGGCTGGGCATGACCCAGGAACGTGTGTCCGGGCAGAGTGATTGAGTGTGTTGGGCAATGTGGTGCACCGCTGCAGGGAAGTTTATCTATTTGAATAGCCATGTACACAGTAACATGACACTTGGAGTTGTATTCCGACCTTATGACAACAAGAACCGAATACTTAATAAAACACGCCTAGATAAGTTCCAGAGACAACTTGTGATCGTTCTCTCACAGGGTGACGAGGAGAGGATCGTCGGGTAGGATTGTGCTATACGATGTTACTTGATGCTATCCTTGCTACTCTCTCCTATATGCTTCAAGATGGAGGCTGCCAGAAGCATAGTCTTCGATAGGACTAGCTATCCCCCTCTTATTCTGGCATTCTACAGTTTAGTCCACAGATACTACCCATTTCATTGGTACTGATGCATATGTAGTGTAGATCCTTGCTTGCGAGTACTTTGGATAAGTACTCACGATTGCTTTGCTCCCTCTTTTCCCCCCTTTTCCCTTCTTCTCGGATGTCACAACCAGATGGTGGAGCCTAGGAGCCAGACGCCACCGACGACGACTCCTACTACACTGAGGGTGCCTACTACTACGTGTAGGCCGCCGACGACCAGGAGTAGTTTAGGAGGATCCCAGGCAGGAGGGTTGCGCCTCTTCGATCTATATCCATGTTTGTGCTAGCCATCGTATAGCACCTTGTTTAACTTATGTCTGTACTCAAATATTGTTGCTTCCGCTGACTCGTCTGTGATCGAGCTTATCTATTCAAGCCCTCGAGGCCCCTGGCTTGTAATATAAAGCTTGTATTGTTTTATTTGTGTCTAGAGTTGTGTTGTGATATCTTCCTGTGAGTCCCTGATCTTGATCGTACAAGTTTGCGTGTATGATTAGTGTACGATTGAATCGGGGGCATCATAATTTATTTACACAATTTCATTATTATTGATAAGTAAATCACAAACTAACATACTAGAATATTTATATCCCGTTGCAACGCAAGGGCGTTGTTCTAGTAATTATAAGAGTCATGGAGAGAAGAGACGAGGATCTGTTTGATGACCAAAATGTGGCAACGAGGAAGCCATACAGTTGAACCACCTGCACAAACAGAGATGTTGAAGAATAGAATAACATCAATGGATCTTGAAGAAGAATGCATGGGTAAAGAGAACAAAACCAGGGCACGGGAAGGCACCTGCTACCGCCATGTCATGCTCGCCTCTCCCTTACATCACCAGCACCAACACCAGCTTGATAGAGGGAACTTCGCAGACCCCAATCTGGCCTTCTGATGTTTGCGATCTTAAACATTATACATGATTCTTCATTAAATTTTATGTATGGGTAATCAAGAATTTGAAGCACCGTCAAATGAACCAAACTAACAAAAATTGTGCCTTGAAGTTCTTTCTCTTGTACCAATCGAATAGCTTTTGAAATAAATCATGTGCTGGTAGAATGCAAGGAGCAGTACATTACAGTTTGTGATAAACTTCTGAAATGAGTGACCAAGGAAATTGACAATGCATAGAAACAATTTGCAACATGATAATTGGCTGAGGCTTGCAAATACATATGCACAAATAAAGCTACATGAGTATTAAGGTGCTAGTGCGCAACTAAAGTTTGCGAGAATGCAGAAGAAATCTTACATAAATATCAGTTCATTTATTAGGTGATATGCTGAATCTCAAATACATGCCAGTTATTTTTCTGTAGGCAAAAGAAATTTACTCCTAAGTCAACCAAATTTAGTTGTGGCTTGCAAGCATTTATGCGCAAGTATAGCTAAATGGGTGACGAAAGGCTAGTGTGCAACTCATGTTCACTAGAAGAAGGAATCCCACGTATATACATGTCTACTATTTTTCGACATCACACATCTTTACTTCTAAAAGAAGAGTTGGTAGCATCATCTTACTCCAACGAGCTCAATATTACGGCCGGAAGCGTCTTGCAGGGACCTTTCGCTTAAGCGCAATCAATTAGGGCCGTCCCATTTGACCGTGCATTAATTCAATCAAATCGACAATTTCCAAACATAACATCATGCATTATCTTATTTAAATAAAATTTTAAGAAAATCTCAACTAAATCCAAACTTTCCTTACCTTCCGCTACTAATACCCAAACCAAATTAATTATACCAAAACATCAACTATAGTCTCTACTTCTAAAGGGGAGTTGGTAGCGTCGCCTCACTCCCACCAGCCCTATATTTCACGCGCAAGCGTCTCACACGTGACCTTCCGCTCAAGCGCAGCCTATTTGGGCCGGCCCATTTGACGCATGCATTAATTCAATCAATTCAGCCTTTTCAAAAACAATGGCATGCATTAACTCATTCAATCAACTCCTAAAAAAATCTCAACTAAATCCAAACTTTTCTTGCCTTCCACTACTTATACCCAAATCAAATCAAATCTTACCAAAACGTCAACTATAAACAAAGTTGGCCGGCCCATTTGATGCATACGCGCGTTTTTATTTTATTTTCTCTATGTTTCATTTTTTTGGTTTTATTTTTCTATGATCAACCTAACTTTTGTGGTCAAGACACTATCAAAATCGGCACTGACCTGTCCGCCATTTGTGAGTTGGTAGCATCACCTTCATTCATGTAAAGGTCCCACTGATTTTTTTCTATCCCATCAATTTACGTAAACTGGTTTTTAGCCCACCGATGTACTTAATCTGGTTTCAGGCACGCTAGTTAGGAAGGACTAGATGATTCCCCACACGATTGTTGCGGGAATATTTTGTAACATATTTCAATGTGATTCATTGTATGAAACATAAATATTTGAAGTAATAATATTTAAAACTGAAACTAAAATACATATAATTTATTATGCTTGGTTACTATGTAGTTGTATAATATGTTTATTAAATATATATAGTATAATAGAATGAAGATTCTCATATATCTTTGCATGTTGAGATGGGTAATTTTTTTTCATGCATGTCATGATGAGGTGGCATGCTTGCATGTCGGGAGACATATGGTAGTGGAGATGGATCTATTCCAATGCATGTTGTGCGATGATGTTGTATACTTGCATGTTGAGAGAAATAATTATTGGGACTAGCTATTTAGATATAGAAGATCAGGGGGATTAGGTTGGTCGTAATGAGAGTATCATAAGTTGTATCATACATGCCAATTAGAGTTTTTGAATGATGTGACACACAACTAAATGAGAAAAGAGAGGGTGTGATATCATATCATGATACCGTACTACTTTGTATCATGCATAGTAATTAATAAGGAACCAAGATACTAACTTATGATACTATGCATTGCGAAGGTAGTATTATATACTAGTGTCATATGCATGATAGTAGTATATGATATTCCCCATTACAACCAGCCTTGGGGAGGCTTAGGCTGGGCCCACCCTGAAAATCAGGGGGGCGTTTATGATTACGTGAGGAAGCTAGCAAAT
This sequence comes from Triticum urartu, assembly GCF_003073215.2. Taxonomy (NCBI): domain Eukaryota; kingdom Viridiplantae; phylum Streptophyta; class Magnoliopsida; order Poales; family Poaceae; genus Triticum; species Triticum urartu. The sequence continues at coordinate 709,423,021 of NC_053024.1, read as the reverse complement.
CTGAGATGTTAGGCAGGTTTAGGGCATGTACAATGGTTGATAAGATAGTTTTATCTTAAGTTTTGTATGTAATTTAGAGAAGACAAAGAAAAATGTCTACAATGGGTCATCTCTTAACCTTATCTTCAATAACTAGCAATTCTTAAAAATGTGGTGAGACATATTGTACTAAGAGATCATCTCTTGTCTTATCTTAAATAAAAAAAGACAAGTCTTCTCTTATGAGTTCTCTTTCCTCCACCTCATCATTTATCCCACGTGATATTTCTCCATTACTAAAATCTGAATGAAAATCAGGTGGTATGTGATTACGTGAGGTAGCAAGCAGTGGTCACCGCGCTCGCCGTCCTCCCGCACTGGGTCCTTGACGACACGCCGTCGCCAAATGCAGAGTGGGCGCTCTGGCGTTGTCCACGATTTCCGCGGCAGCGGCGCCAATGGCCATAGTCATCTCCACGTCGACCACGATTTCCGCGGCATCTGCTCCCATCGTCGCATTGATCTCTGTGTAGCAGCGGCGTCGGCTTCATCAACGACGAACTCGTTCGTCCGCCGTCCCTGCGACTGGTGGGTTCTGCTCCAGGGCGCACACCACCTGTTCGATCAGGTGCTCAAGGGACGCAACAACACCAAGTTCGTCTGCTACCACCAGGGATGCCTGCCCTGAGCTCGCGACCCAGATGATCGATCGCTGAGAGGTCCCTACTCATGGAGGACGCGAGCCATGCATTTCCGATGCAAGCTGTTTTCTTGCATTCGTCCACACTACTGTGGCTCCCCAGACCCCAGTTTGACATTTTAGCAACCATCAAGTACTTGCCGCAGGGGGGGCTGCAGTTCTGCTGAACACTGGGCTATTGATTGTTACTAGTGGCAATGGTACTGATCTAGTTCCCATGAAGCCAATGTTAAGCAGGGTGTTCGACATCAGCGTCATTGGCATCCTGAGCATCACCAAGGTTGTTGCGGCTGTATCGCGCAAAGCATTTAAAGTCAAGGTTTCTAGCATAGTTGACAGGAACTCTCATGCCATTGGAGATGAACGGCGATCGCGTTGGCTGCCGCCGCAGTTAGTTAATTTTCACAGACTTGGTATTCAGTGTTAGTAGCCAACGAGTGTTCATTCTGAAGATATTCCTTATCTTGAACAACTGGTTATTGGATTTCATAAGAACATGTTGGTCACTTGCTCAGTCATGAAATTTCTTACAATTGGCACTCTTGCAAATGACTCGATAATAGGTTCTGGCAATATTTCCTTTGACATGGTATTTGCTTGTACGAGCTATGCATTGGTGGAGGAATTTCATCATGGGTCTTCAATTGATAACCCAAAGGATATGTTCATTGCTGAAGCAGTCATAGCTGCACACAAAATTCATTCTCCGTTTCCCTTGCCTGTGAAGACAAATGGTGAGATCAATAAATACAACATGGACGGATTTGTTAAGTGGAGCTCATCTAACTATTACTCACTTGCCAAGGAAGATACTTGGTGCAGCTCCTGTAGGTAACACCTTGTCTGACTTTCTTAATGGCATCATGTACAATAGTGAGAAATTAGCTGTTGTTTAGGTGCGTTGCTGCGAACAAGTCCATTGGAAAATTGCTTGGCCACCTCATGTTTCTGTCAGTGCCACTAGTGCCAATGGTAACATGACTGAATTTATGTACCTCACGTGGGGGTTTCCACGGAGTTAATTCCGTCTGGCCTTGCTCATTTGCATGACAGCAAGTTGCCTTTCAGTGCCATCCACCCATATATGCATCCACCTTGATAAGCAAGGAACTCTGAGGAACTTCACTGGATTATTATCTTGGGGCATCTAGCTCTCTTCTGATTTGGATGCATTATATTACAACGGAATGGAATTATGTACTGCAGATAGAGAATTATTGCTCCATAAACCACGCCATTCTTGGGGTGAAAAACGACCGTCAGGTTCTAAATCCATGGACACAACCACTGTACTTGAGTGTTCTGGAGCTCAATTTCATCAGCTGGCATCGTGCAGCCTTTATCAGACATCATCTGGAGACTGGAATTAATTTGTTGCATACTCCGGTTTGTGAAGTCAACTGAAGACAAGCAGATTGCAAAGTTTCTGGATATGATGACCACCCCCATCCTTGATGGTGTCTTATAGGTGCAGATGTATACACAGTTCTTTAAAGACCAGCCCACAAAGAAGCAAAACATTAACGAGCCAGAACTGGTTACTCTTACTAAGGAATGTAGTGCACTCGTTCAAATAAGCTACCTCTCAACTTAGATGAGCCTGCCAGTCGATCCGCCCCCCCCCCCCCCCCCCCCCCCCCCCCCCCCCCCCCCCCCCCCCCCCCCCCCCCCCCCGGCTGGGAGGCATCTACCTCGTCCCGATCACAAGGAGAGGTTCACCATGATGGGGGGTCAGGATGGAACTTGCTCAGTGGGCATGAGCTGAAACTGAAGGAGAGCGGACTTCTGCAGCAGCGACATACTGTTGTGACCACTACTTCGACGCTGCATTTACTTTGACCAAGTCAGTGCTGACCAAGACTACTACCTCAACACCTTTGTCGACCGGGTTTCCGTCGGCCACGATGACGACTACATCTGCATCATTCAAGTACAACCTGCCCAAGGCTTGTCGTACAACTTTTTTGTTCCTGTGGCGGCATTGCTTTTTGTGCTAACTTTCATTTTGCAGTCACTTTTGTTGACGTATAATGTGCTGCCTAGTCTCTTCCATTAGATCGGTTTTTTAGTTGCATTGGCTAGAGCATGCACTTCTACATGGTATCAGAGTCAAGAAGTCTTGAGTTTAAGATCCGGCTGGCGCAATTATATTGCAGCCCACTTTCGGTCCATATTTAGGCCTGAGGGAGCCACATGTGAGAGAGAGTGTTGACGTATAATGTACTGCTTAATCTCTTCCATTAAATCGGTCTTTTGGTTGCATTGGCTAGAACATGCACTTCTACAACTTTGTCTTCATTTTCCATCTTTTTCTTGATGGTCTTGGGGTTCTGCCCTGTTCCAACTGATTCTTGGATTTTTTTTTTGTTCCATCCTCAACTCTCCATGGCTCTCGCTCCTTTTCAAATTCAGAATACATCATATTAATTCCTTTTGATATTGTTAGTTTCTGCTATATTCCCTTGGGTTCCATGTGTTTCTTGCTGCTCTGTAATCACCAAATCGTACTGTAACTAACTAATGGTTTCATGTGGACAGATGAACTATGACGGCTGCTCCTTGCTGGATTGTTCAACTCCAACGCCATTGGGTGCTCTCAAACTAGTGGCTTTATTTTAACCTCAGTTATGTCTCCTTTCTAATGGATCTATACTGCCCTGTTAGCTTTTTTTCGAAAAAGGGGTGTACCCCAGCCTCTGCATTAGAAAGATGCATACGGCTCATATTATTAAAAGGATAATCTAGTAACAAAGTCTCGAAAGGTCGTAGTGCAAACATAAACAAAAGCTCAAAAGAGGTAAGACCCAAAGCCACAACCGGCTCACAAAATACAATAGGAGCACTACATGCCTATCCTATTACATGACCGCCATCCAAACCGGTTGAAAATATCCCGAGCTACCATCTCCCATCGGGTAGACGCAGTAACCAAACGCTCCCTGGCCTCCGTCGGAGTGAGTAGCGACCACATACGGATGAATGTCATGGCCCTGAAGATAACCTGCAAAAAGTGAATGTTTGTTGATCTGTTAAAGACTAAATCATTTCTGCAGTTCCATACTGCCCAAAATAAAGCACAAACGCCAACCCGAATGTGTCTTGCAGTATCAGAATCAACCCCATCAAGCCATGTTCCAAATAACATGTTGATAGAGGTGGGCTGATTAATATTAACCGCGATATGAATCGACCGTCACAGAATCTTAGCCAACGGACAATCGAGAAAGAGGTGTTTGATGTTTTCGTTATGATCGCAAAAGCTACATCTAGACGAGCCCACCCAGTTGCGTTTTGCAAGGTTATCCTTAGTCAAAATGACTATGCACAAACCACATAAACACTTTGATTCGTAAGGGTACCTTAACTTTCCAAACGTGTATCGTGGTAGGGATGACGCTAGAGTTAATGACATCCAGATACATTGATTTGACCGAGAACACACCGTTCTTAGTAAGTTTCCAATGCAGCTGATCTGGCTGCTGGGACAGCCGGACTTCCATTAAACGTCTAACAAGATGGAGCCAGGCCTTCCAACGATTTCCAACTAGCGTCCGTCGAAAACTAATATTGAGGGGAGCGGATTGTAAAACATTTGCAACATAGGCTTCTCTACGTCGGACAATGTTGTACAAAGTAGGATATTGAAGTGCAAGGGGGGTCTCCCCAAGCCACGTATCCTCCCAAAACCTCGTAATGGCACCATTCCCGACAATAAATTTTGTCTTGTTGAAAAAGAGTTGTTTAACTCTCATCAAACCCTTCCAAAAGGGTGAGTCGGAAGGCCTCACATTCACCTGAGCCAAGGTTTTAGCATAAAGATACTTATTACGCAAAATTTGTGCCCAAGTAGCCTCCGTCTCAAATGACAGCTTAAATAGCCACTTGCTAAGGAGACATATGTTTTTGACTTCCAGATTTTCAATACCTAGACCTCCTTGGTCCTTCGGCCTACAAATAATATCCCACTTAGCAAGCCTATACTTTCGTTTAAGCTCATCATTCTGCCAAAAGAAACGAGATCGGTAGAAATCTAACCTTTTCCTGACGCCCACCGGAACCAGGAAAAAGGATAAGAGAAACATGGGATACTAGTAAGGACCGAATTAATCAGAATCAATCGTCCTCCATATGACATGAGCTTCCCTTTCCAACAGCTCAGTTTCTTTTCAAAACGATCCTCGATGCATTTCCACTCAATGTTAGTCAGCTTACGATGATGAATGGGTATACCTAAGTATGTAAACGGTAATGAGCTCAATTCACATCCGAACAATTGTTGATACGTCTCTTGGTCCTCATTTGCTCTTCCAAAGCAAAACAATTCGCTCTTGTGGAAGTTGATTTTGAGCCCAGACAATTGTTCAAATAAGCATAACAGCAGCTTCATGTTTCTTGCTTTCGCCAAGTCGTGCTCCATAAAGATGATAGTATCATCAGCATACTGAAGAATGGAAATCCCGCCGTCAACTAGCTGTGGAACCAGGCCACCTACCTGCCCTGCATCCTTTGCCCGACCTATTAAAATAGTCAGCATATCAGCCACTATGTTAAACAGAATCGGTGACATAGGGTCTCCTTGCCTTAGCCCCTTGTGTGTTTGGAAATAGTGTCCTATGTCGTCATTCACCTTAATCCCGGCACTACCTTTTTGCGTAAAGGAATCAATCTGGTTTCTCCAGGCCGGATCAAAACCTTTCATACGCAAAGCTTGTTGAAGGAAAGGCCATTTAACTTTATCATATGCTTTTTCAAAATCCACTTTAAAAACTACGCCATCAAGTTTTTTTGAGTGGATCTCATGGAGCGTTTCATGCAAGACAACAACCCCTTCAAGGATGTTTCTATCAGGCATGAAAGCAGTCTGGGACGGATGAACTACATAGTGCGCAATCTGCGTAAGTCTGTTCGTCCTGACCTTGGTGAAGATTTTGAAACTCACATTAAGAAGACATATAGGCCTGAACTGCTCAATGCGAGCAGCCTCTGTCTTCTTAGGAAGAAGAGTTATTGTCCCAAAATTCAGCTTAAACAACTGAAGCTGCCCCTCAAAAAACTCCTGAAACATGGGCATCAAATCTCCCTTGATAAAATGCCAGCACTTTTTGTAGAACTCCGCCGAAAACCCATCCGGTCCTAGAGCCTTATTATTCTCCATTTGTGCAATGGCCTCAAACACCTCTTTCTCCGAGAAAGGAGCAGTCGGGGAGCTCATTCTCGGCAGTCTCAAGTTGAGGAACATCCTCAACCCTAGACTCATCTAACGACACAAAAGTCTCTTCCGGGGGACCAAACAACTGCTTATAATAATTGGTAAGACTTTCAGATTGTCTTGACCAACTATCGTCCTTCGTCTTGTTCTAGCTTGGAAAATTCTCTTTTTACGATGCTTCCCATTAGCAATCATATGAAAGAATTGAGTATTGTCCTCGCCTTGTACTATTTGCGAACCTTAGCTCGCAACGCCCACTTCAATTCCTCCTTGCGAAGAAGCTGTTTAAGTCGCATCTCCGCCTCTATCTTGTTTCCAACTCACTGGAATCCAAGATAGAAGTTTCAGCTTTAACTTCAAGGTTTTGAATAAGTAGAAGAAGTCTCTCCTTCTCCGCCTTATAAAATCCATGCGTGTGCTTAGCCCACCACGAAGGAACCTTCGGAGATGACGAATCTTGCATTGCCATCGCTCGATAGGCGTCCTTCCTCCTGAGTCTTAGCCCACTCCCGAGCTAACAACTCAAGGAACCCTTCTCTTTCAAACCAGGCAAGTTCAAAACGAGAAAATGTTCTTGTTGCCCACAAAAGTTTGAACTCCGGAGTCGACTAGTAACGGTGTATGATCGAGACACCTCGTGTCAATGCCTGCAGTTACCAAAGGAAACTTCTGTTCCCATTCGACACTTGCTAGGACACGGTCAAGTTTCTCAAATGTCGGACCGGTAACGAATTAGCCCAAGTGAATTTCCTACCCGAAAGCTCTATCTCTCTGAGATCCAAAGCTTTCGATAATAGTGTTGAACATAAACGACCATCGGCCGTCAAAATTGTCATTATTCTTTTCCTCTTTTCTTCGGATAATGATAATGTTGAAATCCCCCCCCCCCCACTAAGAGAGGGAGTTGTTCGTTACCACAAATACGAACCAGATCCGCCAAAAAATCTGGCTTGAGCTCTAGTTGCGCAGCTCCGTAAACCGCCACCAAGGCCCAATCAAACCCATCTGCCTTAGTTCTAACTCGAAACTTGACAGCGAACTCTCCCAAAACTACACTCCGAACTTCCAACGTTTCTCACTTAACCCCAAGTAAAACCCCACCGGATCTTCCTCGAGGAGGGAGGCAATGCCAGTCAAAATCAACCCCCCCCCCCCCGAACAAAGTGGCAAGAAATTGGGAAGTGAAATTGCTTCTTCCAGTCTCAGACAAAGCAATAAAATCTAAATGATGTTCAAGAGAAGCATCCGCTAGAAACCTCCTTTTAGCCAAGTCTCTAAGACCTCTGCTATTCCAGAAAATGCCTCTCATAATTCATCATGAAATTTTTTGGCAGTACGGATCCGAGCGCTCCTACGCGCTGCCGAGACTGGATAGACCTTCCGTTTCCACATCCGTTTTGGCTTTATGTGACCATCAGCCTGATCACCGCACTCATTCTCTGCTTCTAGCACTAAGGGCTCATCTACATGAAGAGACATCTCAGTATTGGTGTCCTCCTCAGTCTCAAGTAGTGCAGGGTCAAGATCGGCACACAAGCCATCAAGAACCTTAACCCCAAGCGCATATATCTCTGAGTCGTTCATTGGTTTAACGGCAGCAATGTGATGAATCATATCTACCGCACGTTCAGCTTCCAAATCAAGAATGTCGTTAACCGACTTGGATATTTCAAGATCATTATTACCAAGTGAAACTCCTATTTGATTTGCATTATGAATAATTTCATCATCAGTAAAATGCAAAATGGAATTCGACTTATTAACAGACATACCAGTGGAGATCTCGACGTCACGCAACTTGGCAGCCCTCAAAGCACACCTCCGCTGCATGTCATCAACGTCCGGCTGCTCCTGCAGCCTCCCGCTGATCCGCCTCCCCTGGGAGACAGGATCCGGGATACCGCCAAAGGCGATGACCTCCTCGCGTGAAGCTCTGCTAGGGGAGAGGCCTCCTGCCTGTCCCCCAACAGCGGCGCCCCGGGTCGTAGTCACCGGGGCGGGAGAACAACGCGGCGATGTCGCCCGCAGCCTGTCCACGGGCGACCCGCCAATAGCAGGGTCCGGGGAAACCCATGCGCGGTGCTCCGGGGAGGAAGCCGGTGAGACGGCCGCGTCACCCGGCCCTCCCACCACAACGGGGCCCGGTGAGCCGGCGGCCACCTGCCCAGCCACACCCCCGCCCATGCGCGGTGACGTGGAGCCCGCCGTAGGAGCAGGTCTGGCCGGAGAAGCGGTAGTCGGCCCCTGGCCGCCCCCAGCGGCCGAGCCTCCCAAGAAAGCTACCACCGCCTTTGATGGCGCCATATCAGTCGTAGGGGAACTCATCGCCATGGAGGGAGAGAGTGGTGCGCAGGCCTCCTGCTCGCGTGTCCCACCCGAGCCCGCCAAAGCCCCGGGGGAGGCCATAACCTCCGCGCAGGCCATGGGCCCCCTCGAAGCAGGTGCCTCAAGAGCGAATGAGGGCCGGACCTCCCGCCCGCCCAAATCCGCCGAACCATCCAGCGTGGCTGTCACCTCCAGCCTAGGCAACGGCGATGAAGGAGGAGTAGCGTGAACCTCATGTCCAGTGATTCCTCCCGGTCCATCGGCGAACAAGATAGAGTCAATCTCCGTAATCACCGGCGGCAAATGTTTCGACGGGTCATCCATGTCCACGCGATCACTCCAGAGACGAGGAGGCGCTGAGAAAGCTCCTACGAAACCAAGTTGCAACATGTTAGACGGGACCGAAGTTGGCGATTTCCCCTGAGCAGACTCTCCTGCCTTAGATGAATCCGCAGGCCTGGAAGCCCTGTCACCATCATTTTGTGCGCCATCACCATGGTTCCTAGGAGCACCTCCCCCTCAGTAGTGTCCATATGATGTACCTCCTCAAATTCCTGAAACAAATTAGGGTCCTCATACTCGACATTCAACATATACGCAATACCCTCTGACACCATCTGACCACATCCGACAAGAACTCGATGTTAGCCACACTAACCAGCAAGCGCGCCACACCATGAGCACGTGTGAAAGGCATATCTACCTGCTCCGTCTTACCGAGCAAGGATCCCAGGCTCCATGTGACCAAGAAGTTATCCAAGGGCTCAGATGGCGCCCCCAGAAAATGCACCCAGATCTGAGTCAGTGGCGTGCCCTGAGGCTCCTTCTTTTTCCACTCATCGAACTGCAACACAAAACTTGTGCCGGTGACTCTACTCATGCCAAACTTGAGAATTCTCTTCTGATCCTCCTTAGATGGAAAGTCCACTTTGAAAGTCTGATCTGATAGCTTCAACAAGGACCAGTTAAAATTCCCCGGAGCCAACTCCCGCAACTGCTGAATAATCTGGGCTTCAGTGAGAGGTCCATTAACCACCTTAACCACCCTGGGAAGGAAGTTTCAATGACAGGAGCCACCGGAGCCACGCTTGGTGACTCAAAGAACATCAACTCAGAACAACAGAGCCCATAGATATTAAGTGTCGGTTTGGGGCCTAGAAGAAGCGGACACTCAGCCGCCACATGCTTGGGTTTCCGACAAATATCACATAACTCAGCAGAGCAATCAACCATAAAGTGACCCGTCTCACCACACCGGAAACAGATCAATTTTTTCTTCTTAGTCGCCCACTTGGACAGCTTGTCACCCCCGGCCTTCTCCGAACCTTTGTCAGAATCAGCATCATCAGGCTGCATGGTCACCGGTACTGTCACATCGGCGAGGGCCCGAACCGTCTCCACCGCCGCCTGAGTAAGACCAGCGTCATCTGTAGACATCTCTGTGGTGTCCGAACCCGTGGCACCGGGCAAGTTGCGCGGAGGATAGCGGCGGTGACCGCCACGACCACCGCGGTAGCGGCCCCGGAAACGGCTCGGGCCAACCGCACCCTTAACAAAATTCCCCGGAGGTCCTTGAAACCCTCGACCGGCGGCACCGTGATCCGTCGAACCATAGCCCCGCCCACCACCGGTGGACGACGAACCGCGATGAAGTCCTTGTCCGTAAGCGTCGTATCCATCGTCACCCCACTGACCACGGGGAGGGTTGCGGCCGTCACCCGCGAACGCACCCGACCCGCGGCCTGCAGCACCATTGGCAGTTCCACCCCGCCCGGCAGCCATCTGTCGAGGCCAGGGGCGCTGCGTCTGAGGGGGCGCGACCCCAGGTAGCGGCGGTGCCGCAGCCCTGGCGGAAGGAGCCACAGCCTGCGCAGGCGCCGAAGCCGCGGCCGACGCCGGCACAGCCGCAGTCGGACCACCCGACGCTGCCCGCGCAAGAGGTGGCTTCGCCGGCGACGGAGCCTTGGCCAGCGGCGGGGCCTTGGGCGGCATGTCGACCTCGCCGGCCAACGTCAGAAGCCCGCGACAATTTTGCAGCACCCGCCTCGCTCGTCGACTCGCAGCAGAAGGGAAACCAATCCGTCCGCGGCGGTGAACCCTAGCGATATCTATGTTACGGCAGAGAGAGGCCGATCGTGCATGGGATAACACGCGATCCGATGCGATCTCATGCACATGAGCCTCCCCAGCCCGCTCGTCTTTGGCCGGTTTTGCCTGGGCCTTAAGCCCTGCTAATCCCGGCCCACACTCGGACAGACCTCCGTGGCCCGACGGCCTAAACGCGGACAGGCCCTCACAGCGGCCCACCGTTTCAAGCCCGTTGGCACTCAGCAAAGAATTCAAACGCGAGATCCGCTCCGCTCGGATCACGCTCGGTCGGTCGATCGCCGGCGCCGGCGCCTGCGCCGCCGACGGTCGTCGTTTCTTCTTCCTGTTCACGACCTTCCACGATCCCTCTGTAATGAAATCTGACAAGATTGGTTTTGGAAGACTTACCTTAGGAATAGGCCCCTTCCACGGCCGGATCGCCGCGGCCGCCGTCCGTCGATGAACCATGCGTCGGACAATCTCGATCTTATCCTCTGCCCGCAAGCCTTGACGCGCCGGATCATCAATCGGCACGACGCCATCAACAATCGTTGCCACTTCCTCTTCCGAATACCCGGTATCGAACGCCTCGCAGATCACCGACGACGGCGTCGGCGAGTACACCTCCGGCGAGACTCCGCCGCAATCCCCATCGCTTTCGTCCTCCGCATCTGACTCCGCTAGAGCCCAGAACCTCCCGCCGACGTGCCCCACGCCAGAGACGGACGCCGGCGTCAAGCCAGCGGTGGACGCCACGGGCGTCGCCCGAGTAGTCGCCTGCATAAGTAGCTAGCTAACTGGCTGAATTATGAAACTCTTGTTATGTTATATGGTAGTGATGTTTCAGGGAATAATTCCTAGTTCATTGCTTTCTACAGAAGTTTCGGTCAAGTGTACTGATTTGACTTGATTGGTGGTTGCAACCATAGGTTGGTAGTGCAAATGAGTATGGGATTCTACTACAACTCTAGAAGTGATCGAAGACCTGAGTGATCCGAATCTTGTGATAAGCAAGGCATACATAATCTCAGATGGGGGCAAATAAGCAATGCAAAGGACCACTCAAATGAAATGGCCATGATTGAACTTGCACTGCAGTGTGATCCCACATCTTACTAAAGCCCCACGAGATTGTTTTTCATCTGGGATCCAAAACCTTGGCTCGTACAGAACATACATACGGCAGGGGGGAAACCCTGTTTACAATAACAGGACACGTAAAAGAACTCAGTCGCACAGCATCGGAACTCAAAGATGCCTGTGCCCCTCATCGATTCAGAAGCTATATACTTTGATTTCTTATCTGGATGCTTTTTAGAACACGTTTTTCAGTTGTCGATATGCTTGCCATATGTGCATATGCAGATTACTGTAAATTAATAAAACCTCTGTGGGAACTGAACTCATGTTACAGAGAACGAGATTGGACGTGAGTTCTTTTCTGTTTGCACATGGTGGTGTTTTAACTACTGTGGTGACGACTGTGTTCTGTTCTGGAAAAAAGATGCCAAATTTGCGGTGCCACTAAACAAATTTGAAGTGATAAATGGCTAGGCATCATCAGATCAGATCACTTATCAATAGGTAAATGCATATAAGGTCTGCAACTGCAATACAACAGCTGGTGCGAATCCAAACAAGTATGACCGGCCGGTATAGATATCAGGAGCCTGAGTATTTGGATTTCCGGTCCTAACACAGTGGTAATAATACTAATGATATGTAGAAAAGCAATCTTTGAGGTAGCTGCTCAAGGGTCGCCGGCCGGGTCCGGAACCGGGGCTGGAGCTGGCGCAGGAACAGCGGCGGCGAACACACCCTCCGAAACGGGATGGACGAGCTGCCGCTTCCTAGCAGCCGCCCTCCACCCCCTAAACCAGCAGCAACACAGCCCGAGGGCGATCAGCACCACCACGGCGATCACTGCTGCGCGCACGCCGGTCTGGACGCGCTGTGACGGCTCGGTATACTCCAGCCAGGCGCTAAAGCCGGTGTCATGGCGGGCGAACTCGTGGTCCGGAAGAACTTCCTGTATATATATAAAAGCAGCATGTTAAATTGGAAATTTAAGAAGATTGAGCTAAATTAAGCTCTATACCCACAAAAGAACTTGGAGGTTTTTACCGTACGTCGTACTTGAGAATTTAATGTATATATTAGGTTGATCTAGCAGTTTATATGTGATGGCTAGAATCTAGTTTGAGAACATATTGTTAATTTCCTATGGTTCCATCAAGAACTAATAATCTGAGAACAGACGTAGGCATCTATGGTTCCATCATTCAGGATGAACTCTGCCCAAAATCCAGATCAAAATCTGAGAACAGCTGCTGGTCTGCCCCTCCCATTGGGACTGTGGTTCTCAAAAAAAAATTAACGGCAGAAATCAGGGGCATGTCTTTGTCTCTGTCGGTAGGCGTTTGAACAAATGCATGTCGGCTGAAGAGGCAGAAGTCTCGGCTGTCCTGATGGGACTAACAGAGCTATCTGAGTTATATGTCAGGCAAATAATCGTGGAGGTAGACTGCACTGCAGTTAGAAGAAGAGACCTCTGCCTACAAACTTCGCAGTAACGGCAGAAATAAAAAAGTTACTGTCAGGTTTTCAGAAGTCGGAGATGAGGGCAGTGAGCAGACGCTGGTGCATGAGATCGCAGTGACTGCTAGGAGCTCTGGTGGTCACAAGTGAGTAACTGATGTGCATGATGATAATGTAAGACAGAGAATGCTCTCTGAATGTTCCACTACCACAACATAGTTTGTGTGTGTGGTTCTCAAAAGAAAAAAAGAAAAATCCAGATCAAAATCCATGGCGGAACTCCCACAAAAGCACGGCGTGGTGCTGACCTTCGTCCTGCCCAAGATGTGACTCGCTGTGCTGTGTTGTGCGATGGCAGCCTCTGCCTAGACAGCGGGATTTGTAGCTCTGAATTACCCCACCCAAGTGCCCCTAATGGCTGAGCGTACTACCAGAAATCCGGTCTAGTTTTATCATATCTTTCCCGATGAATCACGGAAATGAACCCTCAACGGTCTAAAATACTAATCTGATGTGTTAAAAGAAGTGTTCTGGTCTTGACGTACCTGCGGTCCGACTCCCATTGGATGCGCACGAAGGATGCTTGAAGAACTGGCCGGTGAAGGAAGGATTGGAGAATGCTTAGGTACTCAAGTGTGTGATGTGTCCAGTATGTAGAGAAGGAAGGATATGGTTTCAGGGAGGAAGTGAGCCCTGCCAAGGCACCCGAACTGGGACTTGTGAGTAGGATGGGGCTGCTGCAAGCAACATGACAAATGAGAAAGAAAACAAACGGCCAAGGCGACATAATTGGAAATAGCTTATACATGGTGCTGTGGAATCACCAGAAATGCCGTTCCTTGCTTGGACGCGTCGTCATTGAAACACTTCTCTCACAATAGATGCTTGACATGATGAAGAACATAGATCAAATCCCTATTAGTTTTTTTCTTTTTTTGCGAGAAAAATCCCTATTAGTTTACGGCACCAGCTTTACCTTCCACGCCTAGAATTTTTAAAAAAATATATCTCCTTGACCTTTTTAAAAATCTGATCGGAAACCCCTCTCAATACTCCATCTCTTTCTATCTCCAGGGACTTGCTTCGAGTTCTGCCTTGTGGACCATGTGGACCATGCATGACAATGCTAACCCAGGTCCAGATGGGTTGGGACCTGCTTTTTTTAAGGCTAACTGGACCTGGTCAAATATGATCTCCTCCTTCTGCTACATGACTTCCACAACTTCTCGGCCGATCTAAACGGAGAGAATGTCAAATATGATGTCCTTGTTAAACTCCTCGTTGGGGTTCTTTTTGTGCTACAGGTGAACCAGAGAACTTAAAGGAGGCCTTTGCTCATCCCAAGTGAAAAGCTGCTATGGAGGAAGAGTTTACTGCCTTGTTGAGCAACAATACTTGGCACTTGGTCCTGCCAAGTAAAGGCAAGAATGTCATCCACTGCAAATGGGTGTATAAGGTAAAAACAAAATCTGACGGCAGTATTGACAGGTATAAGTCACGTCTTGTTGCCAATGGTTTTAAGCAACAATATGGTATTGATTATGAGGATACGTTTAGTTCAGTTGTCAAGGCTGCCACCATTCGCTTAATTCTTTATGTAGCTGTTTGTAGAAATTGGTGCATACGACAGTTAGATGTAAAGAACGTGTTCCTACATAGTGTTATGGAAGAGGACGTATTTATGAAACAACCTCCTGGGTATGCAGATCCAAAATCACCACACTTTATTTGCAAACTGTATAAATCACTGTATGGATTACAGCAAGCACCTCGAGCATGGTACTCTTGTTTGTCATCCAAACTTCAGTCTCTTTATTTTCGTCCCTCCAAGGCAGATACCTCATTGTTCTTTTACTCTCGTCATGGGATAGTCATTTTTATGCTTATCTATGTTGATGATATTGTGGTTACCAATTCCTCACCACAGGCAGTTCAAGCCCTTCTGACAGATCTGCGTATGAACTTTGCCCTCAAGGATCTAGGTGCATTGCACTACTTTCTTGGTATTGAGGTAACACATGCTGATGATGGTTGAGGGAGTCCTGGATTAGGGGGTCTCCGGACAGCCGGACTATATCCTTTGACCGGACTGTTGGACTATGAAGATACAAGATTGAAGACTTCATCCCGTGTCCGGATGGGACTCTACTTGGCGTGGAAGGCAAGCTAGGCAATACGGATATGTATATCTCCTCCCTTGTAACCGACTCTGTGTAACCCTAGCCCCCTTCGGTGTCTATATAAACCGGAGGGTTTAGTCCGTAGGACAACGCATACAATCATACCATAGGTTAGCTTCTAGGGTTAGCCTCTACGATCTCGTGGTAGATCAACTCTTGTAATACTCATATCATCAAGATCAATCAAGCAGGAAGTAGGGTATGACCTCCATCAAGAGGGCTTGAACCTGGGTAAACATCGTGTCCCCCGCCTCCTGTTACCATCTGCCTTAGACGCACAGTTCGGGACCCCCTACCCGAGATCCGCCGGTTTTGACACTGACATTGGTGCTTTCATTGAGAGTTCCACTGTGTCGTCACCATAAGGCTTGATGGCTCCTTCGACCATAAGGCTTGTATTTGGTGACTCCGCACTGCGGGCCAATTCACTTGGCCATCTGGAGCAGATCGAGAGCTACGCCCCTGGCCATCAGGTCAGATTCGGAAACCTGAACTACACTGCCGACATCCGCGGAGACTTGATCTTCGACGGATTCGAGCCTGTGTCAGGTGCGCCACACAGTCACGACGAGCATGACATAACTCTATCGTCGGATAGTATTCGGGAGATCGCATCCGCAACTACTCCGGTCGTCAATCCGAAGCAAATCGCGCCATCCGAGAGCGGAGGGATAGACCCCGCCACGGAGGCCGCGCTCTCAGCGGCGATAAAGCCGGATGCTGACTTTACCCCTTACGAGAGCCGTGTCGCCGAACCACTGGATTCATCTCCGGCCACGGACTCCGAGCCGCTTACATCCGTCCCCGTCGAACCCGACTGGGCGCCGATCATGGAGTTCACCTACGTGAATATTTTTCAGCACTCGCCTTTCGGCGATCTGCTAAATACATTCAGGTCTCTCTCTCCCTGTCAGGAGAACCTTGGCCGAACTATGTTCGGCTAGAATGGGATGCGGACGATGAAGAAATTCGCTGCCCACCCACCACCCACTTAGTAGCCACTGTCGACGACTTAACCGACATGCTTAACTTCGACTCCGAAGACATCGACGGCATGAACGAAGATGCAGGAGACGAACAGGAACCAGCGCCCACAGGGCGCCGGACAACCACTTCATCACATGACATATACATGGTAGATACACCCAAAGAGGGCAATGGCGAAGAGACAGCGGAGGATGCCCCCTCCAAGCAACCCAAGCGCCGACGTCAGCGGGGCCGCTCTAAGTCCCGCCATAGCAAAAACAGCGATAACAGCGCAAGAGGTAATAACAGTCCAGTCGACTCTAGAAGAAACGACGACTGCACTGCCCCGGTGGCAGAGCACGATCAAGATGCAAACGGCGAACATAGTACAGATCCGGCGTCCGAACACGGCGATGCCAAGGATAAACCTCATCAAACCCCGTCTGGAGAGGAAAACAGTCCAGACAAAGATGCACACATCATCCCGGAAACGCACTTGGAGCAAGAGAACCTCCGCAGAAAGCTTATTGCCACAGTGAGGAGCCTGAAGAAGCAGAAGCAAAGGCTTAAGGTCGCACAAGATACGCTCAACAGCAGGTGGAACAAAGTGCTCGACAACGAAACAAAGTATGGTGGAAGTTACCACACAAATAGCTATCCAAAGCGCAAGCTATTACCTGAATTCGACAATGAGGCCTTAGAGCCGACACAGCCGAACAATGATACGGCCAACCGGCCAGATCCACCACCTTGTGACCGCGATAGAGCGGCTAACAAAGTCGCACATAAGTCAACACACAATCTATGTGAGAGCTTGCGCCAAAAATCCGGCGTGACCAGATCCATCTATGGATCTAGGAAGCGCGCTCCGGCACAAAATCAAAACCTAATACTACAACCGTCCGAACACCATGGCATATCCCAATACAGGGGTGCCGCACACCCCCTATGTTTCACCGATGAGGTGCTGGATCACGAATTCCCAGAAGGATTCAAACCAGTGAACATAGTGGCGTACGACGGGACCACAAACCCTGGAGTCTAGATTGAGGAATTTATCCTCCATATTCATATGGCTCGCGGAGACGATCTCCATGCCATTAAATACTCGCCCCTCAAGATTAAAGGGCCAGCTCGGCACTGGCTGAAAAGCCTCCCTGAAAACTCAATTGGAAGTTGGGAGGAGCTCGAGGACGCTTTTCGGGCTAATTTTCAAGGGACTTATGTCCGACCTCCGGATGCAGACGATTTAAGTCATATAATCCAACAGTCCGGAGAGTCCGCCCAAAAGCTTTGGAACAGGTTCCTCACCAAGAAGAACCAAATCGTCGACTATCCGGACGCCGAAGCCTTAGCAGCTTTTAAACACAGTGTCCGAGACGAATGGCTCGCCAGACACCTCGGCCAAGAAAAACCGATAACAATGGCAGCCCTAACAAGCCTCATGACCCGCTTTCAAAGGCAGCAGAGAAGGACCATCCGGCCTAAACAAGATTCTTGACAAGCTCTGTCGGATTCACGGCACCCCCGACAAACCTACAAATCACACCCACAGAGAATGTTGGGTCTTCAAGCAGGCTGGTAAGCTAAACGCCGAACACAAAGGGGAAGAAACAGCAAGCGAAGACGAGGATGAATCTCGCCAGCAAAGCACCGGAGGACAGAAAAAGTTCCCACCAGAGGTTAAAACGGTAAACGTGATCCATGTGACGAAGAGGACTGGCGGCCTTGGTGTTAGACCCAATAATAAACGGGTACCATTTCACACGAGTCCTCATGGACTGCGGCAGTGATCTAAATCTGATATATTAGGACACAGTCTGCAAAATGGGGATAGACCCGACACAAATAAGCCACAGTAATACTACCTTCAAGGGAGTAATACCAGGCCAAGAAGCCCGCTGTACGGGCTCTCTACTGTTAGAGGTTGTATTCAGTTCTCCCGATAACTTCCGAAGCGAAAGGTTAACTTTCCACGTCGCTCCATTCCGAAGTGGTTATCATGCACTACTCGGAAGAACGGCTTTCGCTTGTTTTAATGCAATACCACATTATGCTTTTCTCAAGCTTAAGATGCCCGGTCCATGTGGCATCATCACAGTTAGCGGAAATACCGAACGTTTTTTACGTGCGGAAGAGGATGCGACGGCTTTAACAGCCGCGAACTAGATGGCATCCCCAACCAGAAAAAAGGACAGGTCGTCAAGACCATGGACACGGTTAGACGAGTCCGGCGCTCCACCACATATACATGAGATTGGTTTGATGATCAAACCCTCATAGACAATACCAGGGGCTTCCCGCGTGTAATCAGGGCCAGCCCGGCTCAACTTGACTTCTCTTGAATTTTGATAGTCCATTGATAATAACCAATTCTTTCTTTTTTGGCACGGCAACTTTCACCTAAGTTCTTTCCTTTTACAGATGACAATCATGCTACACCCATCCAGGACACGGCACAACGGAGATACAGGTGCAGACGTGCAGCAGGGACCCGCCCAAAGGTTTCTTTTTAGATTAAGACCATGCGTAAACCCTTTTTTACTGTCTCTTGTTGCTCACATCCTCCGGATACTCCACACAACCGAGAAGGATGCTGACGTTATTGGCATGTGGCCACGTCAGGATATTGCACGTACCTGGACACACGGGGTTTATTATTAAGGGCATTGTTTAGCCCGGTATATGTTATAAAGACCGAACACCTTAGGGAGTGTTCGGCGTCGCGAGTTTGGCCCTATATGCATCAGCTCCGAATCATGTCTTTGGTCAAATGTTGGGTTTGCCCGGCTCCCACGTTTTGGTACCTTACGTTCTGTTATATCGGCTAAGGTAGCACTGGGAGAACTACTGCGATTGTGCCCTGGTTCATCCGGATGAGCACCTTAGTAGAGAAAGCCGAAAACTGACTGTCATGATATAGCGAGAGACTGGTCAACCACTCGATGACTCAGCAGAATCTTTGGGATTCCTCCGCATTAACGAAGGGTCGTTTCCCGGTCATGTACGTACGCGCCACGTATTCGGAGGAGCGCAGAAGTACCAGGGGCTATATAGTAGCCCCACCGTCAAACTCCTATGGCTAAGTGAAAGTGTTAAAGCAATATAGTCTGATTGCCTCGTTCGCTGCGCTACCACCTCCTTAATGGACCAAGACGTTGGATCAAGTGTGGATACGCGTTTTCTGCGAACACCCCCGCATTATATGCGTGGGGGCGGAAGCCAACGACTGCAAACTTTCAGGTTATATACACATATACATAAACGGCCGCATAGGAGGCATCATAGTACTTTCGGGCAAAAGTATAAATACAGCCTTGATAACTCAATAAAACATTGTTTTTACAATGGAAGCACATGTCACTAGAACATAATATTCTTCGAGCACTGAGCCTCTATCGAACGAGTGCCTTCAAGAACTTCTTCAAAGTAGTGCTCGGCAGCCACTCGGCCTACGGCCGAACCCTGTGTCGCAACAGTGGTGGCCTCCATCTCCGCCCAGTATGTCTTGACACCGGCAAAGGCCATCCGTGTTGGGGAACGTAGCAGAAATTCAAAATTTTCCTACGCGTCACCAAGATCAATCTATGGAGTAATCTAGCAACGAAGGGAAGGAGAGTGCATCTACATACCCTTGTAGATCGCTATGCGGAAGCGTTCAAGTGAACGGGGTTGATGGAGTCGTACTCGTCGTGATTCAAATCACCAATGATCCTAGTGCCGAACAGACGGCACCTCCGTGTTCAACACTCGTACAACCCGGTGACGTCTCCTACGCCTTGATCCAGCAAGGGGAGAAGGAGAGGTTGGGAAGACTCCATCCAGCAGCAGCATGACGGCGTGGTGGTGGAGGAGCGCGGGACTCCAGCAGGGCTTCGCTAAGCACTACGAGAGATGAGGAGGGAGAGGGGTAGGACTGCGCCAACTGGGAGAGAATTCACGTGTGTATGGCAGCCCAAAACCTCAAGTATATATAGGGGGAGGGGAGGGGCTGTGCCCCCACCTAGGTTTCCACCCCTAGGGGTGGCGGCCAGCCTAGATCCCATCTAGGGGGGCGGCCAAGGGGGGAGAGAGGGGAGCGCACCACTAGTTGGGCCTTAGGCCCATCTGAGCCTAGGGTTTGCCCCCTTCCACTCTCCCTCGCGCCTTGGGCCCTTGTGGGGGGGCACACCAGCCCACCTGGGCCTGGTCCCCTCCCACACTTGGCCCATGCAGCCCTCCGGGGCTTGTGGCCCCACTTGGTGGACCCCCAGGACCCTCACGGTGGTCCCGGTATGTTACCAATAAACCCCGAAACTTTTCCGGTGACCAAAACAGGACTTCCCATATATAAATCTTTACCTCCAGAACTCCTCGTGACGTCCGGGATCTCATCCGGGACTCCGAACAACATTCGGTAACAACGTATATCTATTCCCTATAACCCTAGCGTCATCGAACCTTAAGTGTGTAGACCCTACGGGTTCAGGAACCATGCAGACATGACCGAGATGACTCTCCGGTCAATAACCAACAGCGGGATCTGGATACCCATGTTGGCTCCCACATGTTCCATGATGATCTCATCGGATGAACCACGATGTCAAGGACTTAATCAATCCCGTATACAATTCCCTTTGTCTATCGGTGCGGTACTTGCCCGAGATTCGATCGTCGGTATCCCGATACCTTGTTCAATCTCGTTACCGGCAAGTCTCTTTTACTCCTTCCGTAACACATCATCCCGTGATCAACTGCTTGATCACATTGTGCACATTATGATGATGTCCTACCGAGTGGGCCGAGAGATACCTCTCCGTTTACACGGAGTGACAAATCCCAGTCTCGATTCGTGCCAACCCAATAGACACTTTTGAAGATACTTGTAATGTACCTTTATAGCCACCCAGTTACATTGTGACGTTTGGCACACCCAAAGCACTCCTACGGTATCCGGGAGTTGCACAATCTCATGGTCTAAGGAAATGATACTTGACATTAGAAAAGCTTTAGCATACGAACTACATGATCTTGTGCTAGGCTTAGGATTGGGTCTTGTCCATCACATCATTCTCCTAATGATGTGATCCCGTTATCGATGACATCCAATGTCCATGGTCAGGAAACCGTAACCATCTATTGATCAACGAGCTAGTCAACTAGAGGCTTACTAGGGACATGGTGTTGTCTATGTATCCACACATGTATCTGAGTTTCCTATCAATACAATTCTAGCATGGATAATAAACGATTATCATGAACAAGGAAATATAATAATAACCAATTTATTATTGCCTCTAGGGCATATTTCCAACAGTCTCCCACTTGCACTAGAGTCGATAATCCAGTTCACATTGATATGTGATTAACACTCAAGGTCACATCCCCATGTGACTAACACCGAAAGAGTTCTGGGTTTGATCATGTTATGCTTGTGAGAGAGGTTGTAGTCAACGGGTTTGCAACATTCAGATCCGTATGTACTTCGCAAATTTCTATGTCATCTTGTAGATGCAACTACTACGCTGCATTTGGAGCCATTTCAAATAACTGTTCTACTTGGAGCTATTCTAAATTGTTGCTCCATTATACGTATCCGGTATCTCTACTCAGAGCTATCCGGATAGGTGTTAAGCTTGCATCGACGTAACTCTTTACGTCGAACTCTTTATCACCTCCATAACTGAGAAACATATCCTTATTCCTCTAAGGATAATTTAAACCGCTATCTGGTGATCTACTCCTAGATCACCTTTGTACCCTCTTGCCAAACATGTGGCAAGGCACACATCACGTGCGATACTCAGCATGGCATACCGTATAGAGCCTATGACAAAAGCATAGGGGACGACCTTCGCCCTTTCTTTCTATTCTGCCGCGGTCAGGTTTCGAGTCTTACTCAATGTTCACACCTTATAACACAGCCAAGAACTCCTTCTTTGCCGATCCATTTTGAACTCCTTCAAAATCTTGTCACGGTATGTATTCATTTGAAAGTACTATTAAGCGTTTTGATCTATCCTTATAGATCTTAGTGCTCAATACTCAAGTAGCCTAATCCAGGTTTCCCATTGAAAAACACTTTTCAAATAACTCTGCATGCTTTCCAGAAATTCTACATCATTTCCGATCAACAATATGTCAACAACATATACTCATCAGAAATTCTATAGTGCTCCCACTCACTTCTTTGGAAATACAAGTTTCTCATAAACTTTGTATACACCCAAAATCTTTGATCATCTCATCAAAGCATACATTCCAACTCCGAGATGCTTACTCCAGTCCTTAGAAGGATTGCTGGAGCTTTGCATACTTGTTAGCATCTTTCAGGATTGACAAAACCTTCCGGTTGTATCAGATACAACTTTTCCTCAAGAAAATCGTCGAGGAAACAATGTTTTGACATCCTATCTGCAAGATTTCATAAATAATGCAGTAATCGCTAATATAATTCCAACAGACTCTTAGCATCGCTACGAGTGAGAAAGTCTCATCGTAGTCAACTCCTTGAACTTGTCGGAAAACATCTTAACGACAAGTCGAGCTTTCTTAATGGTGATACTTACCATCATCGTTCGTCTTCCTTTTAAAATCCATATGTACCTAACAGCCTTACGACCATCAAGTAGTTCTTCCAAAGTCTACACTTTGTTTTCATGTATGGATCCTCTCTCGGATTATATGGCCTCGAGCCATTTTGGAATCCAGGCCCACCATCGCTTCTCCATAGCTCGTAGGTTCATTGTTGTCTAGCAACATGACTTCCAAGACAGGATTACGTACCACTCTGAAGTAGTACGCATCCTTGTCATCCCACGAGGTTTGGTAGTGACTTGATCTGAAGTTTCATGATCACTATCATAAGCTTCCACTTCAATTGGTGTAGGTGCCACAGGAACAACTTCCTGTGCCCTGCCACACACTAGTTGAAGAGATGGTTCAATAACCTCATCAAGTCTCCACCATCCTCCCAGTCAATTCTTTCGAGAGAAACTTTTCCTCGAGAAAGGACCCGATTCTAGAAACAATCCCTTATTGCTTTCGGATCTGAGACAGGAGGTATACCCAACTGTTTTGGGTGTCCTATGAAGATGCATTTATCCGCTTTGGGTTCGAGCTTATCAGCCTGAAACTTTTTTTCACATAAGCGTCGCAGCCCCAAACTTTTAAGAAATGACAGCTTAGGTTTCTCTAAACCATAGTTCATACGGTGTCATCTCATCGGAATTACGTGGTGCCCTATTTAAAGTGAATGTGGTTGTCTCTAATGCCTAAACCATAAACTATCGTGGTAATTCGATAAGAGACATCATGGTATGCATCATATCCAATAGGGTGCAGTTATGATGTTCGGACACACCATCACACTATGGTGTTCCAGGCTGTATTAGTTGTGAAACAATTTCCACAATGTCTTAATTCTGTGCCAAACTCGTAATTCAGATATTCATCTCTATGATCATATCATAGATATTTTATCCTCTTGTCACGACGATATTTCAACTTCACCCTGAAATTACTTGAACCTTTCAATAATTCAGACTCGTGATTCATCAAGTAAATATACTCAACATCTACTCAAATCATCTGTGAAGTAAGAACATAACGATATCCACTACACGCCTCAGCACTCATTGGACTGCACACATCAAAATGTATTACTTCCAACAAGTTGCTTTCTAGTTCCATTTTACTGAAAACGAGGCTTTCAGTCATCTTTCCCATGTGGTATGATTTGCATGTCTCAAGTGATTCAAAATCAAGTGAGTCCAAACGGTCCATTTGCATGGAGTTTCTTCATGCATATATACCAATAGACATGGTTCGCATGTCTCAAACTTTTCAAAAACGAGTGAGCCCAAAGATCCATCAACATGGAGCTTCTTCATGCGTTTTATACCGATATGACTTACGTGGCAGTGCCACAAGTAGGTGGTACTATCATTACTATCTTTTGGCATGAACATGTGTATCACTACGATCGAGATTCAATAAACCATTCATTTTAGGTGTAAGACCATTGAAGGTATTATTCAAATAAACAGAGCAACCATTATTCTCCTTAAATGAATAACCGTATTGCGATAGACATAATCCAATCATGTCTATGCTCAACGCAAACACCAAATAACAATTATTTAGGTTTTAATACCAATCTCGATGGTAGAGGGAGCGTGCGATGCTTGATCACATCAAGCTTGGAAAAACTTCCAACACATATTGCCAGCTCACCTTTAGCTAGTCTCCGTTTACTCCGCAGCCTTTTATTTCAAGTTTACTAACATTTAGCAACCGAACCAGTATCTAATACCATGGTGCTACTAGGAGTACTAGTAAAGTACACATTAACACAATGTATATCCAATATACTTCTATCGACCTTGCCAGCCTTCTCATCTACCAAGTATCTAGGGTAATTCTGCTCCAGTGGCTGTTCCCCTTATTACAGAAGCACTTAGTCTAGGGTTTGGGTTCAACCTTGGGTTTCTTCACTAGAGCAGCAGCTGATTTACCGTTTCATGAAGTATCCCTTCTTGCCCTTGCCCTTCTTGAAACTAGTAGTTTCACCAACCATCAACAATTGATGCTCCTTCTTGATTTCTACTTTTTGTGGTGTCAAACATCGCGAATATCTCAAGGATCATCATATATGTCCCCGATATATTATAGTTCATCACGAAGCTCTAGCAGCTTGGTGGTAATGACTTCGGAGAAACATCACTATCTCATCTGGAAGATCAACTCCCACTCGATTCAAATGATTGTTGTACTCAGACAATCTGAGCACAAGCTCAACAATTGAGCTTTTCTCCCTTAGTTTGTAGGCTAAGAAACTCGTCGGAGGTCTTATACCTCTTGACGTGGGCACGAGCCTGAAATCCCAATTTCAGCCCTCGAAACATCTCATATGTTTCGCGACGTTTCAAAACGTCTTCGGTGCCTCAACTCTAAACCGTTTAACTGAACTATCACGTAGTTATCAAAACGTGTATGTCAGATGTTCGCAACATCCACAGACGACGTTCGAGGTTCAGCACACTGAGCGGTGCATTAAGGACATAAGCCTTCTATGAAGCAATGAGGACAATCCTCAGTTTACGGACCTAGTCCGCATAATTGCTACTATCAACTTTCAACTAAATTTTCTCTAGGAACATATCTTAACAGTAGAACTGAAGCGCGAGCTACGACATAATTTGCGAAGACCTTTTGACTATGTTCAGGATAATTAAGTTCATCTTATGAACTCCCACTCAGATAGACATCCCTCTAGTCATCTAAGTGATTACATGATCCGAGTCAACTAGGCCGTGTCCGATCATCACGTGAGACGGACTAGTCAACATCGGTGAACATCTTCATGTTGATCGTATCTACCATACGACTCATGCTCGACCTTTCGGTCTCTTGTGTTCCGAGGCCATGTCTGTACATGCTAGGCTCGTCAAGTCAACCTAAGTGTTTCGCATGTGTAAATCTGGCTTGCACCCGTTGTATGTGAATGTAAGAATCTATCACACCCGATCATCATGTGGTGCTTCGAAACGACGAACTTTCGCAACGGTGCACAGTTAGGGGGAACACTTTCTTGAAATTTTAATGAGGGATCATCTCATTTACTACCGTCGTTCTAAGCAAATAAGATGCAAAAACATGATAAACATCACATGCAATCAAATAACAGTGACATGATATGGCCAATATCATATAGCTCCTTTGATCTCCATCTTGGGGCTCCATGATCATCTTGTCACCGGCATGACACCATGATCTCCATCAACATGATCTCCATCATCGTGTCTCCATGAAGTTGCTCGCCAACTATTACTTCTACTACTATGGCTACCGGTTAGCAATAAAGTAAAGTAATTACATGGCGTTTGTTCAATGACACGCAGGTCATACAATAAATGAAGACAACTCCTATGGCTCCTGCCGGTTGTCATACTCATCGACATGCAAGTCGTGATTCCTATTACAAGAACATGATCATCTTATACATCACATATATCATTCATCACATCCTTTGGCCATATTGAAGGAAATATGCCCTAGAGGCAATAATAAAGTTATTATTTATTTCCTTATATCATGATAAATGTTTATTATTCATGCTAGAATTGTATTAACCAGAAACATAATACATGTGTGAATACATAGACAAACAGAGTGTCACTAGTATGCCTCTACTTGACTAGCTCGTTAATCAAAGATGGTTATGTTTCCTAACCATGAAAAAGTAGTTGTTATTTGATTAAACGGGATCACATCATTAAGTGAATGATCTGATTGACATGACCCATTCCACTAGCTTAGCACCCGATCGTTTAGTATGTTGCTATTGCTTTCTTCATGACTTATACATGTTCCTATGACTATGAGATTATGCAACTCCCGTTTACCAGAGGAACACTTTGTGTGCTACCAAACGTCACAACGTAACTGGGTGATTATAAAGGAGCTCTACAGGTGTCTCCAAAGGTACATGTTGGGTTGGCGTATTTCGAGATTAGGATTTGTCACTCCGATTGTCGGAGAGGTATCTCTGGGCCCTCTCGGTAATGCACATCACTTAAGCCTTGCAAGCATTGCAACTAATGAGTTAGCTGCGGGATGATGTATTACAGAATGAGTAAAGAGACTTGCCGGTAACGAGATTGAACTAGGTATTTGGAATACCGACGATCGAATCTCGGGCAAGTAACATACCGATGACAAAGGGAACAACGTATGTTGTTATGCGGTCTGACCGATAAAGATCTTCGTAGAATATGTAGGAGCCAATATGAGCATCCAGGTTCCGCTATTGGTTATTGACCGGAGACATGTCTCGGTCATGTCTACATTGTTCTCGAACCCGTAGGGTCCGCACGCTTAAAGTTACGATGACACCATGGGTAGAAAATTATTTCTGACAGTGAGAGACGATTTCCTATGCATGGTGGTAGCTACGCACGCATGGTGGCAACTACACACCCTTTGTATACAGAGGCAGGGGCACCCCAGAGAGACACAAGTTGATCCACGTGATCTTATTCTTAGCCGTGTGCGGTGCCCCCAGCCACCATAGTCCTCGATAATATTGTAGCGGTGCTTAGGCGAAGCCCTGCAGCAGTAGTACATCAAGATCGTCACCACGCCGTCGTGCTGACGGAACTCTTCCCCGACACTTTGCTGGATCGGAGTCCGGGGATCGTCATCGAGCTGAACGTGTGCTAAAACTCGGAGGTGCCATAGTTTCGGTGCTTGATCGGTCGGGCCGTGAAGACGTACGACTACATCAACCAAACGCTTCCATTGTCGATCTACAAAGGGTACGTAGATCACACTCTCCCCTCGTTGCTATGCATCACCATGATCTTGCATGTGCGTAGGAAATTTTTGAAATTACTACGTTCGCCAACACATATCACATCACATAGCATACCTGCAAAAACAAGTTAGACGTCCTCTAATTTTTGTTTGCATATTTTACGTGGCTGCTATGGGTTTCTAGCAAGAACGTTTCTTACCTACGCAAAAACCACAACGTGATATGCCAATTGCTATTTACCCTTCATAAGGACCCTTTTCATCGAATCCGATCCGACTAAAGTGGGAGAAAAAAACACCCGCTAGCCACCTTATGCAACTAGTGCATGTCAGTCGGTGGAACCAGTCTCACGTAAGAGTACGTGTAAGGTCGGTTCAGGCCGCTTCATCCCACAATGCCGCTGAATCAAGATTGGACTAGTAACGGTAAGCATATTGAACAAAATCAATGCCCACAACTACTTTGTGTTCTACTCGTGCATAGAAACTACGCATAGACCTAGCTCATGATGCCACTGTTGGGGAACGTAGCAGAAATTCAAAATTTTCCTACGCGTCACCAAGATCAATCTATGGAGTAATCTAGCAACGAAGGGAAGGAGAGTGCATCTACATACCCTTGTAGATCGCTACGCGGAAGCGTTCAAGTGAACGGGGTTGATGGAGTCATACTCATCGTGATTCAAATCACCGATGATCCTAGTGCCGAACGGACGGCACCTCCGTGTTCAACACACGTACAGCCCGGTGACGTCTCCTATGCCTTGATCCAGCAAGGGGGGAAGGAGAGGTTGGGAAGACTCCATCCAGCAGCAGCACGACGGCGTGGTGGTGGTGGAGGAGCGCGGGACTCCAGCAGGGCTTCGCTAAGCACTACGAGAGATGAGGAGGGAGAGGGGTAGGACTGCGCCAACTAGGAGAGAATTCACGTGTGTATGGCAGCCCAAAACCTCAAGTATATATAGGGGGGGGGAGGGGCTGCGCCCCCACCTAGGTTTCCACCCCTAGGGGTGGCGGCCAGCCTAGATCCCATCTAGGGGGGCGGCCAAGGGGGGAGAGAGGGGGGCGCACCACTAGGTGGGCCTTAGGCCCATCTGAGCCTAGGGTTTGCCCCCTTCCACTCTCCCTTGCGCCTTGGGCCCTTGTGGGGGGCGCACTAGCCCACCTGGGCCTGGTCCCCTCCCACACTTGGCCCATGCAGCCCTCCGGGGCTTGTGGCCCACTTGGTGGACCCCCGGGACCCTCCCGGTGGTCCCGCTACGTTACCGATAAACCCCGAAACTTTTCCGGTGACCAAAACATGACTTCCCATATATAAATCTTTACCTCCGGACCATTCCGGAACTCCTCGTGACGTCCGGGATCTCATCCGGGACTCCGAACAACATTCGGTAACCACGTATATCTATTCCCTATAACCCTAGCGTCATCGAACCTTAAGTGTGTAGACCCTACGGGTTCGGGAACCATGCAGACATGACCGAGATGACTCTCCGGTCAATAACCAACAGCGGGATCTGGATACCCATGTTGGCTCCCACATGTTCCACGATGATCTCATCAGATGAACCACGATGTCAAGGACTTAATCAATCCCGTATACAATTCCCTTTGTCTATCGGTGCGATACTTGCCCGAGATTCGATCGTCGGTATCCCGATACCTTGTTCAATCTCGTTACCGGCAAGTCTCTTTTACTCGTTCCGTAACACATCATCCCGTGATCAACTCCTTGATCACATTGTGCACATTATGATGATGTCCTACCGAGTGGGCCCAGAGATAGCTCTCCGTTTACACGGAGTGACAAATCCCAGTCTCGATTCGTGCCAACCCAACAGACACTTTCGGAGATACCTGTAATGTACCTTTATAGCCACCCAGTTACGTTGTGACGTTTGGCACACCCAAAGCACTCCTACGGTATCCGGGAGTTGCACAATCTCATGGTCTAAGGAAATGATACTTGACATTAGAAAAGCTTTAGCATACGAACTACATGATCTTGTGCTAGGCTTAGGATTGGGTCTTGCCCATCACATCATTCTCCTAATGATGTGACCCCGTTATCAATGACATCCAATGTCCATGGTCAGGAAACCGTAACCATCTATTGATCAACGAGCTAGTCAACTAGAGGCTTACTAGGGACATGGTGTTGTCTATGTATCCACACATGTATCTGAGTTTCCTATCAATACAATTCTAGCATGGATATTAAACGATTATCATGAACAAGGAAATATAATAATAACCAATTTATTATTGCCTCTAGGGCATATTTCCAACAATCCGCGCACCCTCTATGCACGCCGATCTCTTCATAGCATC
This sequence comes from Triticum urartu, assembly GCF_003073215.2. Lineage (NCBI taxonomy): Eukaryota > Viridiplantae > Streptophyta > Magnoliopsida > Poales > Poaceae > Triticum > Triticum urartu. Next base: position 709,393,410 of record NC_053024.1, on the reverse strand, counting down.
GATGCGCGGCACAGCACCAAGGAATTGTTGCACTAAACTAAAATAGCTATTCGGCCTTGGTCCTCCCGGCCACAGATGATCCACAACGGACCTCATGGCAAGTCCGGACAACCTATGGAGCTCGGCCCACTCGGCCATTCGCTCATTCAACAGCAGCGGACGGACTCGAGCATGAAACTATGACCAGAAAAGCTTTTCCACTTCGTGATCTTTCTGATCCTTGAAGTACTCGGCCGCATCAGCAGCACTTGCAGCCAAATCCACGTAGGCGTCCGCAGAACTCCATAGTCGGTCAAGAGGAGCATACTTCGGATCTTCGAATTTAGTCCGCAACAAGAAGGGCTTCCCAGACATGATATCCGCACCTTGATGCAGCTTCTCCTTCGTCGCTCTAATTTTAGAGCGGGCTTCCTTGGCAGCTACCAGGGCCTTCTCCAGGTCCGTCGCCCTCGCTCGGCTTTCTTCTTCAAGAAGCTGGTAGCGGTCAGCGGCATCTTTCAACTCTATAGCCATTTTGTCTATTCTTTCCTTGCTCTCGCAATGCGCGGCCTGTTCGGCCCTCAACTCTTCTGCCGCCTTTAGAGCGGCCGCATTGCTACTCCTTGCTTGTTCCTTGGCTCGGGCAAGCTCCGCCCGAAGGATCTCCACGGTAGCAGCTCCATCTGCAGTCACAAAATATTAAAGATACTGGCATCATGCTCCTCTTATTATGTGACGATCACCAGAGAAATCACTTACCCTGTGCCTCGTCAAGCCGCTGGTTGACAAGCACGATATCGGCATCCACCACATCAAGTTGTCGCTTTAGCTCGGTAAACTCATCAGTCCGGCTAGCCACCGGAGCCTCAGCCACCTGCACATAAAGGCAGTCGGGTTATTACCTGGGAATATGATCCTCGGTTTGCTGCCATTCTCGACGACAACCAGAGTCTCAGGGGCTACTATCTGCATAGGGCACACCTAACGTGTGCGGTACTATCAAAAACATACACTATTTCACGTACCTCAAAGCCTTTCAGCAGACTCATAAAGGCTTCATGCAATCCGCTTTCAACGGATGAAATCCTTTCAATTATCGGACCCATCAGCGTACGATGCGCTTCTAAGACGGCCGCTTGCCCCAGAAGATCCCTCAGTGCATCCGACCGTGCTCTGTACGGTTCCGGACTCTTGTCATCGCTCTCCTTAGGAGCTGGATACTGAGGATTCTGGGTAGCCAAAGGGTTATCCTCTGGCCTCTGCGGATTAGGAGATACCCTCTGTGACGACACTTCAGGGTCGCCCGCCTCCGGAGGCGGGGTGTCAGGAGGAGGCGTTTCGTTCTCCATCATCTCCGGAAGAAGATCCCCCGAAGACGAACTATGTCGAGAAGGGCTGCGATCCGGACTACAATTTATACGCATCGGTTATTGTCTTCAGAAGTAAGGTAGGATATTTTAATTATTAAGTACTTTTTGATTACTTACAGCTCGATAGAGGGCTGATCCCCGCGCGGACATTGTGCGGCAAGGATACCCTCCAAGGCAGGACCCTCTAGCAAAGATTTCTTCTCCCATTTGGAAACCTTAGTTTCCGGATCTTCAGAGGTAGTCCTCTTCCTTCCCCGGGGCGAGAGAATGTCATATTCTTCGCCCTGGTTATCCTCCCTCGCGGAGGTGCTCATTCCCCCGGTTGGAATGAGTAGCGAGTGAGGCCCGCTTTCGCCCTCTTTATTCCCCCCTTCATCTTCCTTTGAGGGCACTAGATAAGGCGCCGGCTCGAGCATCTTGTCCAGTACCGGATTGTCCAAGCCCTCGGGAAGGGGGGCCGAACACCTGATCATCTTCGCCTTTGTTATTCAGTCCTGGTCAAAGAGCGACTCTTTAGAATGATGCCATGATAAACAAAAGGACAACGGGTTCGGCCATGGGATTACTTACTTGGGTAGCAGGGCGGTTGCAGCTGAAACCCACATCCTCGGTGGTGTCCGGACACTCTATTTGGGGTCCGAAGAACGATTTGTACATCCCTTCGAGCGTCATGCCGAGGAAGTGCTGAATAGCTCGCGGTCCTTCCGGGTTGAATTCCCACATACGGAGGGGCCGACGTTTGCAAGGCTGGACTCAATGAACTAGCATAACTTGCATTACCATAACCAGACTGAAATCTCTCTCAAAAAGATCTCGGATACGGCTCTGCAATATTGGCACGTCCTTTGCTGGACCCCGGCTCAGCCCCCTGCTAATCCATGACATCAGTTGCGATGGGGGGCCCGAGCGAAAGGTGGGGCGGCTACCCACTTGGCACTTCGGGGAGCTGTGATGTAAAACCACTCCCGCTGCCACAATCTAGACACCACTGGGAAGGAACCCTCTGGCCATGGAGCATCAGCAATTTTGCTTATTAAGGCACCTCCGCACTCTGCATGCCGCCCTTTGATCATCTTTGGCTTCACATCGAAGGTCTTGAGCCACAGGCCGAAGTGAGGGGTAATGCGTAGGAAGGCCTCACATACGACAATAAATGACGAGATGTGAAGAAGGGAATCCGGGGCCAGATCATGGAAATCCAGCCCATAATAGAACATAAGACCCCTAACAAAGGGATCCAGAGCGAGGCCTAGTCCTCGGAGGAAGTGGGAGATGAACACGACACTCTTGGTGCGTTCGGGAGTAGGGATGACCTGCCCTCGAGCAGGCAGCCTATGCGAAATTTTGGCAGTCAGATATCTGGCCTCTCTCAGCTTCTTGATGTCCTCCTCTGTGACAGAGGAAGGCATCCACCAACCTTGAAGGTTGGATCCAGACATAGTTGAAGGTCCGAAGCGCTTGACCTGAGCTTTGGGTGTTAGAACTCGAGGCGGGGGAAGGATTCGATTGGGCACGAGAGGGAAAAAAGAAAAGGCCTCGTCCTCTTTATAAAGAGGGTGAATATCAAGCGTCCTCCTCGTGGTCGTTTTGGACTTGCCTAAGATCTAGGAGTCATACCAACAGGCACGGTTGGGTTACCCACGTCCGTATTGATGAGAATCCCACAATAAGGGGGACACGATCTCTGCTTTGACAAGACGTGACAGAAAAACCGCCTCGCAGTATGCGTAGCGCTGGTTGGGAAAAACGGTTCGAATAATGACCGAGCCATGACATAACATTGTGCTGTCAAAACGCGTCAGCAGATTAGATTTGTGCAAATATTATTCTCTCTGTGGTAGTATGTGGAACCTGTTTTGCAGAGCCGGACACTATTCTGGTGTTCAAAATCTTCTATGGAGTATTCGGAGGAGGAACCCGCATTGCAATGCTGAAGACAATACTGCGCGCCGCACTCATCGTCAGTGAAGCCTAGTTCAGGGGCTACTGAGGGAGTCCTGGATTAGGGGGTCTCCGGACAGCCGGACTATATCCTTTGACCGGACTGTTGGACTATGAAGATACAAGATTGAAGACTTCGTCTCGTGTCCGGATGGGACTCTACTTGGCGTGGAAGGCAAGCTAGGCAATACAGATATGTATATCTCCTCCCTTGTAACCGACTCTGTGTAACCCTAGCCCCCTCCGGTGTCTATATAAACCGGAGGGTTTAGTCCGTAGGACAACACATACAATTATACCATAGGTTAGCTTCTAGGGTTAGCCTCTACGATCTCGTGGTAGATCAACTCTTGTAATACTCATATCATCAAGATCAATCAAGCAGGAAGTAGGGTATTACCTCCATCAAGAGGGCCCGAACCTGGGTAAACATCGTGTCCCCCGCCTCCTGTTACCATCCGCCTTAGACGCACAGTTCGGGACCCCCTACCCGAGATCCGCCGGTTTTGACACCGACAATGGTCTTGTTTTATCACAAGGCTAATACCTGCTTGATTTGATTAAACGTCTAGACATGAAAGGATGCAAACCGGTAAATACACCCCTACCCACGTCAGAAAAGTTATCTCTTTATGATGGTGAGCCTCTTGGAGGAGAGGACTCTACCAAGTACAGGAGCCTTGTAGGTGCTTTGCAATACCCTTGACACGGTCTAACATTTCTTTTTCTTTTTCGGTCAACAAAGTTTGTCAGTTTTTGCATGCTCCTACTACTGTTCAGTGGACATTGGTTGAGCGCATTCTTCGTTATTTACAAGGGACTGTGACTCATGGTCTAAAAATTTGTAAGACAAATTCTATGTTGGTCAGTGCTTTCTCAGATGAAGATTGGGCAGGTTGTCCTGATGATTGCAGATCCGCAGGTGGTTTTGCGGTTTTCATTGGCAGTAATTTGGTGTCCTAGACTGCTCGTAAGCAACCAACTGTTTCTCGATCGAGTACAGAGGCTGAATATAAAGCCCAATGCCACTGCAGAAATTATTTGGGTTCAGAATCTTCTTATAGAGTTGGGTGTTCCTCATCCCAAGTTGGCTTCTCTTTGGTGTGACAATCTTGGTGCTACGTATTTGTCTGTCAATCCTATTTTTCATGCTCGGACGAAACATATTGAGATTGACTATCATTTTGTTCGCGAGGGAGTTGCAAACAAGTTATTGAATATCAGGTTCATCCCTGCAGGTGATCAAGTGGCAGATGGGTTTACAAAACCTTTGACAGCTAAGCAATTGGAAACTTTTCGTCGCAATCTCAACTTAGATAGTTGTGATTGAGGGGGTGTGTTAGACATTGTATTCTCTGCGTATATGCACGGTGTACGTATAAACCATGTGTATCACGTTTGTAGGCGTGAGTGTGCTCTGTTGGATGGTTGGGCCGGTAGGATCAATCTCTCCCTCATTGTACCTATCATGTAGATAGATGAGATCGATCCTAACCTCCCACAACCTCCTCTATGTAATCTCTTCTGCCTTGTGCCCATATAACACACAGGCGTCCCTGCCTAGCGGCATACGCTTCCAGCCTTTTCTCACAGTAATTGTTATTGGTGTTGCAAAAAGACATGTATGAGAATTCTTTAGCACGAGGAACAAACAACATCAAGCAGCGAGTATCAGGCATCATGCTCTGGGTGGGAACGTGTACAAGGATGATGGTGATGGTGAGGAGTGGTCGGACAATGTTAGGGTGAGGGTTGGACGGGGTGGGGAATGGAGACATGGAGAGGGGAAGGAAGGGGAAGTGGGGTTTTTGGGTGGGACTTGCGCCTGCGTGTCCGGGATGGTGTTTCCTATTCCACCTGCAGATCGTTGGATAGAGACAGCACACGTATCACATGTGGCAAAATGCACAAAATGACCAAAAGATGCAACTAATTCGCAAAGTGAACCGTGGGTGTAACTATTTCACCGAGCTGACCATTTTGTGTAGCGCCCGACAGGTCGGCGCTACACTACATTGAGTAGCGCCTGACTGACAGACGCTACACTCCTGGCGAGTGTGGCACCCTAGGGCCAGGCCCGGCCCTACCCCTGGTGTGCAGCGCCTAGCTGACGGCCGCTATCCTGCCATGTGCATCGCCTAGCCGACGGGCACTATGCTTCCATGTGCATGCCTAGCACAAAGGCGCGGCACAGTGACTTAGTAACCGCAGCGGGCTGGCCCTCCCCCATCCCACCCCCATTCGTTGCAGGACCAAACAAAGAGCAGCGGCGGCGGCTCTCTTGTCTCCCCCTCTCAATCGCCTCTCCAAAATCCTTCAGATCTGATGATTTCGTTTGTGGATTTCTTCCCCAATCCATACTAAAAGGTAATCTCCTCCGATCCCCTCTTTCTATCTGAAAAATCATTCACAGTTTTCAGATTTGTGCAAGTTTTGGTGGAACCCTTGATATGAAAAATGGAAATACTGTGCTGTGATTTAGGAATTGTAGATGATTTGTAATCATTGTGGAACCCTAGTGTTGTTGATTTGTATTGTAAATCATGGTTCCACAGAATTGTTTCGTATATATGAAAAAAAAAGTCACATATGTATGATTGTTGAGATGAAAATATATTAGATGATTATTTGGATTATTGTATGATTGTTGAGTATCATTGCTAAGTACTACATGAGTATTTAAATTCCTTTTAGTGCCTATTGTAAATCATGCTTCCATAAGAATTTGTATGAAATAATGCTCATATTTGGTTATATTCATCTCAAGTGTACCTATTGGTTTGCTCATATTTGGTTATAAGCCAAAACCGTGCTCACATATGAAAGAATGCTCACATATGTCTATTGCTTGAAATATGTAGGATGGTGTGGCTTCTGGATGATTACTATGACGTTGAACACCGGGCCTACTTGATGTCGGAGAAGAAGATGGTAACAAGCATACTAGTTTGTAGTTTCTAATTTGTGTTTATTTCGAATAGACATGTCGTAATAATCTGACCTGTATGTTTGCAGAACTTTTTACCCCTGAAGATTCGGTTTCATGGGGCTTCGTCGAGTGTCATGTCGTACGATGAGCAGTACACACCGTACATCTAGATGATAGGACTCCTCCCATTCATTCAGCTTGTCAGCCGGTCGACGCCAAACCTGAATGTTTTGGCAATCACCGCACTTACGGATCGGTGGAGGCCGGAGACGCACAGTTCCACCTCTGGACTGGAGAAATGACCATGACACTTCAGAATGTTTCCATGATCCTTGCAGTTCCTATCAAGGGGAAGCCTTTGTGTGTGAGAACCGATTATGAGGGGTGGCGCCAGCAGATGGAGGCCCTTGTTGGTGTGGCTCCTACAGAGGCACCATCCAATGGAGACAAGAAAGAAAGAGCCGCTGCCGGCGCTCCTTACACGTGGATTGTAGCAAACACTTTGTGCATTGCCCTGAGGATGCTAATGATGATGTGCTCGCGTGTTACATGTGGTATGTTATCTCTGGGACTCTCTTTGCTGACGGTGGTGGCAAGACCGCTCAATGGATGTGGCTCAAGGTGTTTGCTGTCTTGGACAACAAATTTAGTTGGGGTTTGGTGGCACTGCCTACTTGTACGGCAGGTAATCAATTTTTCGTAGTTTATTTCTACATTACTAATGCAATCTTGCCATTAATTGAACCTTGTTTGCCTTTACGTGCGGTTGGATGATGCTTGTCGTAGGTCCTCAAAAGAGGGTTGCATTGGTGGTTGTATGCTCCTACTTTCGACATGGGGTTGGGAGCGCCTGCTAGTTGGACGCCCGAAAGAGGTATCGTTCAAGCCTTGGGATGATCATGACAACCCTCTACGGCTCCCTACTTGGGCTTACAAGTGGGACGTGGTATCGGAGATGACGAGCGATGTCAATATCATGTACAAGAAGTACACCAACGAGATGGATACGCTTACCGCTGAGCAGGTAAATATTGACATTACATCACTCATTATCATGCTCTCTATGAAAACTCGACATCAATGTTGCCATGTTGTGCTATATTGCAGGTGGAATGGGAGCCATATGGTGCCGGGGATAGATTTGGTGTAGCACACATGGTCACGCTGAATCTGAAGTGCTTGTAGGAAAGGCATCTTTGGCCTATACGGTGCCCACTGATATGCAATTTGGACGGTTGAGTTTCATCTGCCACATCGTGTCTACCGGCAGTTTGGGTTGTTTCAGGGTCACCCGCCGGAATAGGAGGACACGGAACGCCAACTTCACAGGTAAGAGAGCATGAACCGTGAACACTTAGAGCATCTCCAGCCGTTGGCACCCCCAAGAACATCACCGAACCAAAATAGTTGGTGTCTTGGTGGTCATCCGGCGAAATCCAGCGAAATAAAGAGGGCTTCTTCCCAGTCACATCCCACCCCAAGCAAAAGTTTGTGAGGAGAATGATTAAGTGGGCCAAGAAAAAGGACATGTGGTGAGACATGATTCGCCGAAACTTGTGACGGCGCCCCCAAGAGACCCCCAGCGCGCCGGGTTTCGCCTGGGTTTGTCGGCGCTATTTTGACGTCCTAGGGAGCGTTGGAGGCGTGGTTGGGCCGTTTTTCGGTGAAAAGTGCCGTCTGAGCCTAAAACCGATGAAAAGCTCAATATTAGCACCAGTGAAGATGCTCTTAGCATCGTGATGTCCTTTTCGATGGTGCTAATATTGAGCTTTTTAACACACAGGTTGGATAGGAAAAAATAATGAAAGATCAAGAATCGGGATAAACATAATAAGAAGTATGTCAACATGTTCGAGTTGTGCTTAAGTACGTCACTATGTTCAAGCAAAGTGCATGTCGTCTAGGCGCTGCACATGGCAGGATAGCACCGGTCAGCTAGGCACTGCACACCAGGGGTGGGGCCGAGCTTGGCCCCAGGGTGCCACGCTGGCCGGCCAGGAGTGTAGCGCCTATCAGTCAGGCGCTACACAAAAGAGTTAGCTGAGTGAATTTGTTTCGCCCACGGTTCACTTTGTGAAATAGTTACGTATCGAGGTCATTTTTTCCGTCACCTGCTGGCACCAGTTTCCTTTTTTCCGAGTAGTTTATGTAGTTCTTTTGCTAGTTTTCATTTTATTAGTCTTTTTCTTTATTATTTTCTAAAATTCATAAAATTTTGAAGATTTATAAACTTTCAAAAATTAATGAATATTTAAATAATTCATTAACAGTTTTTAAAAGAATGGTCAACATTTAAAAAAATTGCGTGAAACATCTTGAGAATTCATGAATATTTTAAAATTTTGGAAAAAATATTTACATTTGTGATCATTTTTTAACTCACAAGAATTTTTTAAAATTCATGAGCCTTTTTAATAAGCGTTGGAGGTTTTTCAAATATGCAACAAATTTTATGTAAAGAAACATACCCAATATTTCATTCTCCACTATTAAATTTACTTTTATAAACTAATCAATATTTTTTCTAAAAATGTGGTACACAATATTTTTCTGGAAAACAAACAAAATAATCGGCTCAAAAACCAACCAGCCCAAACATACATCATTGCACGTACATTATACAAAACATAAGGAACAAAACAGAGGAGCCGAAACCACTAAATGGGCCTGTGACGGACAAGGCCAGGTTTGGGAATCGGCTATTCCAAAGGTGGCGCACGGTATAGGAGGTGTTGTGAATTTTCTCAACAACAAAAAAAAGGAAGTCTTCAGGACAGGGCTAGGTTTAGAGATGCCCTGAAGGATCATGACCTATTGTCAGTAAAGGTTTTACGAAGTGGAGTAGCTGCATATACAATGATAGAGCCATTGATGCGCTGGCCAATAGTAGAATGAACAAAGATGAGATAGTATATCATTCATTTGCATACGAGAGATGGTGCGATGAGAAAGTAGACATGTGGTTCAATCTGCTGCAAAAAACAAAACAAGAAAAAAAGAAAAGACATGTTGGCCAATTTTGGGATACAACAGCCATCATGAACTGAGTCAACTTCTGGTACTTACTGAACCAAGGGGCAAAAGTTGGGCGGCAGCAGGTATATATAGTCATGTCACAGATTGGATTATGTTGCAAGTCTTTTAGCATATATGTTCCCTTTTCGTCCATCATCTACCACTCACCAAAACAGATACTTAATGACCTTTCAAAACAAAAAGAGTTCTATCATGTGAATCGTTTTTCGATTCTCAAGATCATACAGCCTATTTGAAATCCTGCTTTGGTTTGGTTCTCCTCTCCTAATTAATTAAAAAGACCCAACCCGACCCGAGCGAGCGCTAGTCCACCTTTTTGCTCTGACTGGAATCTTCATCTTCTTTCTCGGCGGCTCCCTCCTCCTCGGGCTGCGTCTCGGTGAACTCCAGTAGCTGCAATGTACAATAGTCAGAAATGAGGCTTGCATTTTTTACAGCAAGTGATTTATAGGTACTATACAATATGAGATGAAAAACAAAAGTAACATGGCAATGTCTTAAGCACAGCAAAGGACGAAACAAGTACTCCCTCCGTCTAGGTGAATAAGTCATTCGCGTAGTTCTAGGTCATCGATTTGAGGAATTAAATATGTATTATATGTCATGAAAAGTATATCACTAGATTTCTACACGGATGTAGTTTCTAAATATATATTTTTTTGTCACATATAATACATATTTAGATATTTAAATCGTCAACCTAGAACTACACGAATGACTTATTCACCGAGACGGAGGTAGTAACTGGTATTGGTGTACAGTTCTGCAGAATTACATCTTTTCTTAGGTGAATTTACCCAAGACGAGGTTGGAAGCTGGTCAGAGGTCTTACCGGCTTTACTTCACCATTCCACAAAGAGTGAACAGCCACAAAACCAGTCACGCCAGGAACGATGTATAGCAGAGCAGGCTGCGTATCAAAAACAAAAAAAGGGGGGGGGAGGGGGGGGGGGGTGGGTAAAGAAACAGGTGTTAATATTTCAGAGATGGACAGACATCACGAGCAACGAGATGACCAAAAATGTAACAGAACTAACCTGTGCAGCTTGAAACCAGTTCATCACAACGATTGTTACTATCATGCCCGCAGTGTATCCCAAAAATGCACTATTGAAGTAACGGTTCTTAATGTTTCTCGAGACATCGAAACGGAGTGCAAGTGCAACAAATATACCTGGAATCATAATAACAAATATACATTGTATGTTATAAGTGAGTTCTTGTGGAAACATGGGAGCTATGCATGTTTTCCAATATTGAATGGGGCAGAACTTCTTTGAAAAAGGCTCTTCTAATTTTGGTTATGTACTAAACAGTTAACACAGAAGACAGCAGAAATGACTAATGCATCATTACAACAAAATATTTTTACCAACCAAGCTCATCCTTGGGAAATGAGGATGCATTGTTTGCCAGGCAATCAATGTAAAACTTTTGATTCAATTTAGTTCCTGTAATCTACAAAAACCAAGCATTCATCGTAGTTCCAAGCTAATTTTTTATGTCTCCTTATGGACAGCCTTATGTCTCCTTATGGACAGCAGAACTCAGATTGGAAAATACATTTTGTGTGCAACTGGAAGTTATCGAAATCATAACTACTTTCTGAAGCTACTGGATACCTACAATCCTGATATCTGGACTGGAGCATATATTTGTTTTATTAGTAATGGCCCAAGTCCATGCAATGAGATAGCGAAAAAACCATAGAATCTCCCACCCAAATCTAGTAAGTCAATGATATCTGACTACATTAAATAAACAAGCAACTACAGGTTTCTTTCCGCAGCTAAGTCCCCTTATATCAAGTTATCAACAGCAATCCAGTTGTAATGGCAACTAGACTAGCAGTTCACCATAGATCAATACTCAGATCAGAGTTGTGGTAGTACTATCAATTCGAAAATCAGAAAAGAAATCCAGTATCACTGCAAATATCACTAGAATATGAGAGAAAACTAGCCAAGGCTTTTATCACTAACCAGGTATAACAATATCACCAAGACCAAGCATAGAGAACGGGCGTGCGGCATCCGCGGTGGGAAATAGAAGCTACAAAAGGAGAGGAACAGATGGATAAATTGAAATACTCATCATGGAACAAAATGACGTTGACAATAATGTGAATTCACCCAAACAAAACACTAACCTTTATTGGAGCATCAAATGATTTAGCAACACTGACCATAACTGGAGTGAAGAAAACCCAGAAAATGTCATACACAAAAAGTCCAGCCTGAAATTATAAAAGGAATTGAGCAACCATTCACAAAACAATATTAAGAAATAATAAAAGGAAGGGCTCAGTGACGATATGTGAAACTACAGCAGAGACTGACTAGGACTGGCATTTTTATAAGCCATACACCAACAAGAATTTCAAAAGTTGTAGAGCTAGTAGTAAACAATCATAGTTCCAAATTATCCAATTCATGAGATAGTAGGATCACAGTTCAATCCTAATTGCCAGAGGATGAGTACAGTCTATGTTTTTAAGGCGGTAAGGCGACCTAAGGCGAGCACCACCCGCTCTAGCGCCTAGGCGCCTAAGGCGGACATATTTGTAAGGCGCTGCCAGGGCGCCTTATCGCCTAAGCGTCCAAGGCAGGACGCCTTAAAAACATAGAGTACAATACAGACTATGTGGTGAAAATGCAATCATGAACTTGCCAACACGATACCACCAATCAGAACCAATTTGCTGAAGTGCCGAGTAAAAACAGAGAAGGATCATTTATAATACCATCACAGTAAAAGTAGTCCACGATTGATACTAGATTCTATAATATTACAAATAAATCATAAAAACAAGGACAAAAGCATTATCTACCATGCATATGGTGAGCTGCTAGAAACAATATTAATTATATTAAAAGAAAAGGTGTCATGCTTCAAAGTGAGGATTATGAAAGCAGAGAGGTGAAAAGGAGGAAGACATGTGGGTGGCTGAAATAATGAAAGGTGTTCACAAGTACACCACCAGAAAATAGTGATATTAAGTTTCAGTTCGTTACAAATTTTGAGTGAATCCATACCAAGAGAATACCACCGGTTTTGAATGATCCTAGTGATAACATCTCAATTCCCTGCAAGATTAAAACTGGCGTATTAAAGTTTTGAGCAAGTAATAAGCAGGGAGGAAAACTCAGAAGTAGCAGTAAGGGCAAACCTGAATGCAGAAAGCAAGTCCCAAAACATTGTTTGCTAGCCAATGCTTCTTCATGGCATACCATACGCAAAAGAAAAAACCAGGGACTGAAGCGACAACTTGAGACTTGGTAAACTCCACCGACAGTGCTGAAATATGAAGTTAATGAGCTTACATCACCATCAAGACTCAACCTTGTAAAGGGGGATAGCATGAAAAATTCTAAAATGATCAAGAAGTCACAATCGTTTTGCAAAACTCAAGAAGAGTGATCAGCCGCAGCAAAAGCATTGCAAATCTAGAAAACAATGAGACCCATATCAAACAAAACATTGTCACAAAAATGTGTGTACATGCCATTTAATTGTTTACAGAAGACAGGATCTTCTATAATTTCACTCTTCGATTTATCTTTATTCTTTGTGCAAAATTCAACACATGGTCCCATGGAGCAAATGAAAACTATCATGTTGCCAGAAAATGAGTGCTGAATTTTCTTCAAGTCTTATTTAGTTAGGATACTCCATAAGTAATATATGGACTCTTGGTAGCACATTTATACTATTATAAAGTACATGGCAAGTTGGAGTTACTAGAGATACAACAAAACAGTGGCTCAAGACAGCAGGCTAGTAATAGAAATTATGATGTGTTAATTTGACATGAGCTACAAGATGTAGAGCAAAGTGGGAAGTATCAAAATGAAGGTGGGAATCATACAGTGGAAATATGGAGCACGCCAGACGATGGCATTATCATTCCATCCTTCTGGAAGAAAACGTTTGACGGTAGGGAGCAACGTTGCACTGCATCAGAAAATAGGGATCACACATAATCTCAGGTTTGCATTCACACTTTTAAGTATTTACATCCGTGGAAAAACTCTTCAAAGAACAGTTGGAATTACCAGAGCGCAGCAATGCCAAGAATGAAAAAGTAGGCAGTGAGAACAGTATTGACCAGGTCCTTGGAGAGAAACTTGAATAGAAGGAATAGCGACAGAAGCATAGCACTCCCCACCAAAGGGAACCGCATAGCATGCTCTTTGGACATTGTCTCCTGCATAAGAAGAAATGAAAAGGTTGAGTTGGACAGAGCGATACACAATAATTTCATGTTAACCCATCACCGTAGTTACCAACCAGGAGATACGCTAACACGAAAAGATTAGAGAGAGGAAAATGCTGCACTCACAGCGGGTGGAGTTGACTTGACAGAACGGTAACAGCCCACATAGACAGTAAGACATGCTGTCAGTATCACATTCAAATTTGGGTTCACATTGATCACGAGCGGTGCCAAGCTCAAACCTGCACATGCCGAAACACGCATTAGGACCACGAGTCGTGAAACATCCTATCAGGTCGGACAAACGATAGGTAACGGCCACCGCCAAAGCGTAAATTTTTAAGAAGCATACCAGCAAGAGCCAAGTTGGCAGCACGCTCATGTGTTTTCATTCTTCAGCTGGATGGTTTTGCCCCTCCTACTCTAGCTCAGGAGCTTCAGGGTGCCGTGTTCCTGCTGGAGCAAAAATGTAAGCCAACGCCGACGAGTCCAGGGACGGATCTAGATGGTGTGCCACACAAGCTGTGAAGGTCCCCTAGTGGGATTTAACTAAGAGAATCGATGTCTAGAAACAAGAGCAATTTGCAGTTTCCTGCACTGCCGCGCCACCTCTCCCTAACTCCCTCGGTACCACCCAGATCTGCTAAATCTTGGGGGACGAACTGCTCGCCGGATCCGGAAAGATTAAAGCTTGGAACTCGACGAATTCCTCGACCGGCGGCAGAGGAGAGGAGAACCCGCAGCACGCGCGTGCCCCCGATCTAGGCGGTGCACCAGGCGCGCGGCGGCACGCCCGCAGGTCGTGCAGGTCCCCTAGCGGGATACAGCAAACGGAATCGACGGATTCATACCTAGTCGCCGGCGGGGTGGAACGCGATGCCCCGGCGAGGGAGACGGGACGGCGACGGCGGGGGCGGCGGCACGCGTGAGAGGCGGAGGGGTCCCCCGTCGGCGCCGGCGGCACGAGGCGTCGGACCGGAAGGAGGTTTGGGGATCCGGCTGGGTTCACGCGTGACGCGAGGAGGATTTTGGGTGGAAGGGAGGAGGGGAGTAGTACTTGTACTGCAATAGTATCCCCGGTTGGGGACGATGACGACTCGGATACCGGATCCGGCCGTCCGTCCTGAACGGCGACGGTCCGGATTGCTCCGGCCACGTAGAAAAACCTTCTCTTACCTTGCCCAACCAAAAATACAATCGGATTTGGAATGTTTGATGTGTCAAAATTGTCACCATGAATTATGCGCGTATGCTCATAAAATTGTTTATTAGACGGAGACATCAAACGAAAAGAGATGTAAGATGCCGAGCAGCTCTACACACGGGGAGGGATTTTGCAAGACGATGTGGAGGCTGCGTGTGCAGCTGAAGTTCCGGGTTTTGGTGGCGGGTTCTTTATGAACTTTGTGCCGGCGGGGAGATGCGGCGAAGACACATTAAAGATGGTGTGGTGTGTCCCGTGTGACGAGGAGTCGATATACCATGCTCCGATCAAATGCGAGCATGCATTATTATTTTAGCAGGCGGCGTAAGTTTTCCCCGATGAAAAGTTGCCTTGTTTATACCATGTGACGTGGTCGGGGGACATTTTGGATAATCATTTCATGAAGAAGAGCAAGTTGCTATCATTATCTTCATGATGTGAGACGAACCGTGATAAATACACTTCCAAGGAAGTCGCTACAACGGTCTATGGAGCTCAATAAGAGTCTGGACATTCTTGTGCATTAGTGCCTAGGGGTCCGGATTAGGTACATCGACATGGTTGAAAGGTATCTAATTAAGGATGGCTAAAGATGAATACGGATGGAGATACGGACACGGTGAAGGAGTGTGTGTCATGGTGTGGGATTATATTTGGGCAGTTTCAGATGGGGCAGTTCAGCGAATATCCGGCTATGTATGATCCCTTGACCACTGAAATGTCGAGGTGCTATGATGTTGACAGTGGTGAATGACCGACACCAGATTGTGATTGATACGGATTGTTAGATGGTCTCATAAGCGTGGCATCAAGGATGATCGTTTATTCGAAGGACAAATCATTGGGTAGATGCACACATATCTCATGAATTTCTAGGGATTTGACTTGCAATGTACTCGTCAGGAATCTAATGGAGCAGCCCATAGATGTGCCAAGGAAGCTTTATCTATATAGATTGATGCTAGCATGTTTAGCGTAATACCTGGTTATATGGTTGACATTTTGCAATCAGACATGATCCACCTGAATGAATAATATGCCTTGAGGGTCATTCTAAAAAAATAGATTGGATGTTGATGCACCTATATGTGATGTTCCATGCAGAAGTTGTAATCATCCTAACGGTTTTGTGGATATGTTTACCTTTACCTCTCGCCCGTTATATAACACACCCATCTCGTCCCAATTTTGCACTCCTATTAATCTTTATTGGTATTTGTGTGATATATATTTTGCACATTTAATGGAAGAGATTCCTTCTCTCTCTATCTGATTCTAAAATTTATTGTGCATTTTATATGTAATAATTAGTATCATCTTTTGTGTCGTTCTATAGCTTGAGCTTCACCGTAAATCAAAGTCACACGCCACACATTAGGGCCTAACCCCTCCATCTTAGCCTCAATATGGTATTGTGAATAATTTGAAACCTCTAGTTTCATTTCCTTGTTCCTTAACAAACCAAGGCCTCCCCTCCTACCGGAGCTGCCAACGACAAGACTATAATCATAACATAAGGAAAGCTTCTACTTTATCCTTACTTATTTGAGTCTTAACAATTCCTAACACCTCCAGGACAAATTCCCTCGTGATTCACGAAACACTCGGGCTATAGTGATGTTGCCCGCACTATGACAATTCCATGCTAGAGGACTTATGAGTTTCGGCAGTGATCCGCAAGGGAGGCCCCCGATAAATCCAGATGATCATTCTTGTTCGATGACTGTTTCTTCTTCAATCTCTTCAAATCCCTCGATGATATGCACTCTGTTGGTGGTAGCGGAATATTACTAGGATCCACCCTTTCTCCATCATTTCCAACTACTGCAACTAGGGTCAAATCAAGGTTCTTGCATGTTGCACTCCCTTTCCATGCCCAATTGTTCCTCTCCGTCTGGTTTAAGGGGGTTGGATGCAGTGTTGGCAGTGTCCTCGCTCTTAGAAAAATGCGTCCTTCGAGGATCTCTTTTGTGGTGCATGTCCTCCTCTAATAGTGTCGTTATATCCACGTCCCGGTCTCCCCGAGAAGCAATCACGCCACCTATAGGGGCTACATAAGCCACATTTCTTCGCTGCAACACCCTCCACCTTCCCCACTTCTTATCTTTCATCTTTGACACCCCATCATCGCACTCCTTGTGGCCATGCCCCATTAGTGCACAAGCTTGACAATAAAAGAGGAATATTCTCATATTTCACAATTAGCATTTGTTTTCCTTCTCCTTCAATTATCAGAGGCGCTGATCGTGTCAAGGGGTTTGTCGTAAGAACATGAGCACACGCCCTCACATTGTCTCCCTCATTATAGAGATTCGGCCAGAGCTACACCTCGTACACCTTCTCAATCATGCGTGTTAGTTGGTCAACCCCGACTCATGGCGATAAAGGTCCAGCATCGTAGATCTTATCCCACACATACAAACCGTTTAGAATAATTGACTGAGGGTTATCCTTGCCATCTAGTCCTCATGATCACTGTCGAGGGAATTCCCCACCGGGTAGAACCACGAAGACATCAGGTCCCAACTAAGAGGTCCATGCAGGGCCAAGCCCATGAATGGAAAGCACCAGATAAACACCAGCAGAAGGTGGGCGGCCCAGTCAGAGTGGACACCAGTCGGGGGATCTTCATCACTCGGTTTGCCCGTCAGTCGGTTTGCCCATCAGTCGATAGCTTTATCATTCAGGATGTAACCAGTCGGATTTCATAGTAGTCCAACGCTCAGGAGCATTCAAAGAAGAGTTACGCACGGAGCTTCACTATACAATAAATGCCAAGCATTACTAGCCGCTTCCTTCAAACTTTTTAAGGCGTGTGTTTCAATCATAATGGACATGAAACTTTTTAATGTGTCATTTAGTAGCACTTATGACCAGCCAATGGACCCTGCTGCATGGTGGACTCTATATAAGCTTGTTAGGGAAGCTGAGTGTTCGGAACATCTGAAATATCAAACTCATATGCAAGAACAACTCCTAGAGAGATATGACTAGGGCCTTTATCTCCACCAATGAGGGACCTGAACCTGTATATGATCTTGTGTCACCCATTGGCATCTCGGTAGATCAAGCTCCATTCATACCTCCCCACTTACTGTGAGATTTAGCAACACAACAGTTGGCACCAACTATGAAGTTGCGCATCTATCGATCAATGGCGCAGATGGCCTTTCCTTCTTCATCGACTTCCGACACCGAGATGATCCCAGGGGCGATCATCTTCTTTGAGTCGATTAGTTTCATCGCTGGAGATTCCGTGTCAAATGTGCTCGCACCTTGTGAACATTTTATTTTCAAATTTGCAAATATTTTTTTGAAATCATGAAGATTTTTTACAAATTCATGAACATTTTTTAAATTCGTGAACATTAATTCTAATTCATGAACTTCAAAAAAAATTCACGAAGATTCTTTTTAATTTGTGAACATTGTTTTAAACTCGTCAACATTTCTTGAATCGGCCAACATTTTTTTGAAAATTTGTGAACATTTGTTTTGAAAATCTCGAACATTTATTTGTTTGGTCAACATTTTTTCAAATGCATGAACATATTTGAATTATTGATTTTTTTTGAATCAGCGAACATTTTTTGAACCCATGAAGTGTTTTTTTTGAAAATTGGGAACAAATTTTGAACTTCGTGACCATTCCTTGGTTTTCTGAACATGTTCTGAAAAAATCGTGAAAACTAATTTTATTCGTGATTTTTATTAAAATTATGAACATTTTTTGAATACATATTTTTTTTCGAAATCATGAACATTTTTTGAATATACGAACATTTTTTAAAATCACAAACATTTTGAATATACGAAATTATGAAAGGCTTTTAAAATTACGAACATTTTGTCTCATACGCTTCATCTTTTTAATATCTTTCGTGAGTATGATGGAAAGGATAATTGTGCTCAAGTGCTAGAAGAAGAAATCTATAAAATGTTTGGCACTAAATATTTGAATGATGAGCATGATTGCAATGTTGTTAGTACGAATTCTTTGAATATCCATGACACTAATGATGATTGCACTAGTTATGATGAAAATGTCTCCTATAAACATGTCAATTTCTGTGGAGTGCATTGGGTTTGTAAGTACACACCAAATAGGGAAGATAGATATTGCAAGAGGCATAATTACTTATAAACTAAATTGTTGCAAGAAAGTCTTGATGATTGTGCTGAAAAAATCAATATTTTTCGCGCCCCTTGTGAACTTTGCAATGAACATGGTCATTTAAAGCTCCAATGCTATTTGTTTCATGATCAAGTCGTGTCCAAACATTGTGATAACTTGATTACCCTTGAGCATCATAAAGAGCTTAGCCTTCTTTTGGGTTATGAAGAAATGAAACGTATAACTGGGGGTATTCCAAAATTTAATCTTGATAGAGTTCTTCATTTTGATCTAGAGGAAATTTATATGTATTGTGCGGTGAATTGTATTGAAAATCCTTATATTGTCAAACATAAAGAAAAGAAAACAAATAGAAGATGAAGAGAATACTAATGAAAGGGAAGAGACTTCCCAATACCCTCCTATTATTTCTTATAATGAATCAGGTAACGAGGAAGAGCCTCCTATTCAACCAATCTCATTAATAAGGAGCTCCAAAAAGGGGATTGAACCCACACATGATGTGGTGAAGAAAAAGAAAAGAAAAAAGAAGAGAGGTAAAAAGATATCTCTTCCAAATAATGCTGCTCCTATTACTATTGTGCCTCATGAAAATATAATTGTGGAAGATAATGATACTTCTTATGATCTTGAAAATCTTTTTGGCACTTGCTTGGAAGAATATGATAATTGCTATACTATTGGTGCTATTCATACAATTAATGATGAGAGTGATTATGCTTATGATATGAAAAGGCCCAAGCTTGGGGATGCTATGTTTGATGAAGATGATGTTTTTGAGAATATATTTGCTGCAATTAATGTTTGTCCCAAGCTTGGGGATGCTATGTTTATTAATGATGATATTTTTAGTCTTCCAAGTTTTGATATGCAAAGTTGTTATGATAAGAACAAAGTTGCTACTTATGATGATTATTGTGATGAAACTTGTGCTATAAAGAGTAGTTATGATTATATTTATAAAACTTGTCATGATTATGAGTACCCTTTCTCTGAACATTACTCTTTTAATGTGGAAACAATTTATAGTATTCAAGTCTCTTATGATACTCCCACTATTCCGACTGAGAAGAAATTTGCTTATGTGGAGAGTAGTAAAATTCTATGCTTGTAGATCATGAAAAGAATAATTTAGGTGCTGGTTATATTGTTGAATTCATTCATGATGCTACTGAAAATTATTATGAGGGAGGAACATATGCTTGTATGAATTGCAATAATATCAAGTTTCCTCTCTATGTGCGTAAAGTTTTGAAGTTATGCTTGTTTTACCTTCCTATGCAAGTTGATTCTTGTTTCCATAAGTTGTTTGCTCACAAAATCCCTATGCATAGGAAGTGGGTTAGACTTAAATGTGCTAGTCATATTCTTCATGATGCTCTCTTTATGTTACAATTATTATCCTTTATGTGAGCATCATTGAAATCATCATGCCTAGCTAGGGGCATTAAACGATAGCGCTTGTTGGGAGGCAACCCAATTTTATTTTTGTTCCTTGCTTTTTGTTCCTGTTTAGTAATAAATAATTCATCTAGCCTTTGTTTAGATGTGGTTTTATGCTTTTAATTAGTGTTTGTGCCAAGTAGAACCTTTGGGAAGACTTGGGAGAAGTCTTGTTGATCATGCTGTAAAAAACAGAAACTTTAGCGCTCACGAGAATTGCTGCCATTTTTATTTGGAGAGTGCTATTTAGTTAATTATTTTTGCATATGATTAATAGATAAATTACTCAGGTCCAGCAATTTATTTGAGAATTTTATGAGTTCCAGAAGTATACGTTTGATCCAGATTACTACAGACTGTTCTGTTTTTTCCAGATTCTGTTTTGTATGTGTTGTTTGCTTATTTTGATGAATCTATGAGTAGTATCGGAGGGTATGAACCATAGATAAGTTGGAGTACAGTAGATATTATACCAATATGAATTTAGAATGAGTTCACAACAGTAACTAAGTGGTGATTTATTTTCTTACACTAACGGAGCTTACGAGTTTTTCTACTTTAAGTTTTGTGTTGTGAAATTTTCAAGTTTTGGGTAAAGATTCGATGGACTATGGAATAAGGAGTGGCAAGAGCCTAAGCTTGGGGATGCCCAAGGCACCCCAAGGTAATATTCAAGGACAACCAAGAGCCTAAGCTTGGGGATGCCCCGGAAGGCATCCCCTCTTTCGTCTTCATTCATCGGTAACTTTACTTGGAGCTATATTTTTATTCGCCACATGATATGTGTTTTTCTTGGAGTGTCAATTTATTTTGTTAGAATTTTCTTGCTTTTATTTAGAACAATGTTTTGCATCTTTTATTTCAATAAAAGTGGCATTGATAGCCTTTACTATGCATATTTTAGAAGTCCACATGTTGCTGTTTGAAAACAGAAAGTTTACCGCTGTTGCAATAATTCCCTAGAAAATTCAGAATGTGATAAAATGTTGAAACCTTTTGCATATTAAGCTCTGATAAATTTACTACAGTGGGAATTTTATTTCATAATTTCTGAAGCTAGGGAAGTATGGATGTTGCAGCATTCTTTACAGACTATCCTGTTTAGGCAGATTGCTGTTATGTTTGCATTGTTTGCATATGGTTGCTTCTTTAATGATTCTATTTGAGGATAGGACTATTAAATATGCAGAGGCATTTAGTATGCAATGTTGAATAATAATTTTAGTGATTTTCTACAGTAGAGTATGATAAGGTTTTTGCAATGGTTTATACTAACTTATCTCATGAGTCCTTGTTGAGTTTTGTGTGGATGAAGCTTTTGAGATTTAGGGAGACCGTGATATGAGAGGAATTAAGGAGACACAAAAGCTCAAGCTTGGGGATGCCCAAGGCATCCCAAGATAATATTTCAAGAAGTCTCAAGCATCTAAGCTTGGGGATGCCCCGGTTGGCATCCCACCTTTCTTCTTCAACAACTATCGGTTAGTTTCGGTTGATCCTAAGTTTTTTGCTTCTTCACATGATGTTTGCTATTCTTAGATGTCATTTTATTTTGTTTTGCTTGCTGTTTGAATAAAATACCAAGATCTGAAATTATTAAATGTTAGAGAGTCTTCACATAGCTAAATAATTATTTAACTACTCATTGATCTTCACTTATATCTTTCGGAGTAGTTTGTCGTTTGCTCTAGTGCTTCACTTATATCTTAAGAGCACGGTGGTAGTTTTATTTTGAAGAAATAGATGAACTCTCATGCTTCACTTATATCATTCTGAGAGTCTTAAATAGCATGGTGATTTGCTTAAAATCCTAATATGCTAGGTATTCAAGAATAATAAAACTTTCCTATGAGTGTGTTGAATACTATGAGAAGTTTGATGCTTGATAATTGTTTTGAGATATGAGGATGGTGATATTAGAGTCATGCTAGTTGAGTGGTTATGAATTTGAGAAATACTTGTGTTGAAGTTTGTGATTCCCGTAGCATGCACGTATGGTGAACCGTTATGTGATGAAGTCGGAGCATGATTTATTTATTGATTGTCTTCCTTATGAGTGGCGGTCGGGGACGAGCGATGGTCTTTTCCTACCAATCTATCCCCCTAGGAGCATGCGCGTAGTACTTTGTTTCGATAACTAATAGATTTTTGCAATAAGTATGTGAGTTCTTTATGACTAATGTTGAGTCCATGGATTATACGCACTCTCGCCCTTCCACCATTGCTAGCCTCTCTAGTACCGCGCAACTTTCGCCGGTACCATACACCCACCATATACCTTCCTCAAAACATCCACCATACCTACCTATTATGGAATTTCCATAGCCATTCCGAGATATATTGCCATGCAACTTTCCACCATTCCGTTCATCATGACACATTCATCATTGTCATATTGCTTAGCATGATCATGTAGTTGACATAGTATTTGTGGCAAAGCCACTGTTCATGAGTCTTTCATACTTGTCACTCTTGATTCATTGCATATCCCGGTACACCGCCGGAGGCATTCATATAGAGTCATACTTTGTTCTAGTATCGAGTTGTATCATTGAGTTGTAAATAAATAGAAGTGTGATGATCATCATTAAATAGAGCATTGTTGTCCCCCCCCCCAAAAAAAGAGGAAGGCCATAAAAAGGCCAAATAAAAAAATAAAGGCCAAAAAAGGGGGATAATGCTACTATCCTTTTACCACACTTGTGCTTCAAATTAGCACCATGATCTTCATGATAGAGAGTCTCCTATGTTGTCACTTTCATATACTAGTGGGAATCTTTCATTATAGAACTTGGCTTGTATATTCCAATAATGGGCTTCCTCAAAATGCCCTAGGTCTTCATCAGCAAGCAAGTTGGATGCACACCCACTTAGTTTCTTTTTAAGCTTTCATACACTTATAGCTCTAGTGCATCCGTTGCATGGCAATCCCTACTCACTCACATTGATATCTATTGATGGACATCTCCATAGCCCGTTGATACGCCTAGTCGATGTGAGACTATCTTCTCCCTTTTTGTCCTCTCCACAACCAACATTCTATTCCACCTATAGTGCTATGTCCATGGTATACGCTCATGTATTGCGTGAAGATTGAAAAAGTTTGAGAACATCAAAAGTATGAAACAATTGCTTGGCTTGTCATCGGGGTTGTGCATGATTTAAATATTTTGTGTGGTGAAGATAGAGCATAGCCAGACTATATGATTTTGTAGGGATAACTTTCTTTGGCCATGTTATTTTGAGAAGACATGATTGCTTAGTTAGTATGCTTGAAGTATTATTATTTCTATGTCAATATGAACTTTTGTCTTGAATCTTATGGATTTGAATATTCATATCACAAGTAAGAAGAATTACATTGAAATTATGCTAACTAGCATTCCACATCAAAAATTATCTTTTTATCATTTACCTACTCGAGGACGAGCAGGAATTAAGCTTGGGGATGCTTGATACGTCTCCACCGTATCTATAATTTTTGATTGCTCCATGCTATATTATCTACTGTTTTGGGCAATATTGGGCTTTATTTTCCACTTTTATATTATTTTTGGGACTAACCTATTAACCGGAGGCCTAGCCCAGATTTGTTGTTTTATGCCTATTTCAGTGTTTCGAAGAAAAGGAATATCAAACGAAGTCGAAACAGAACGAAATCAACTAGAGAAGTTATTTTTGGAAGGAAAGCAACCCAGGGAACTTGGAGTGCACGTCAGGGGAGACACGGGCTGCCCACGAGGGTGGGGGGCGCGCCCCCTGCCTCGTGGGGCCCCCGTGGCTCCTCCGACGTACTTCCTGCACCCATATATATCGTCGTACCCTAAATCTTCCAGAACGCACAATAGATCGGGAGTTCCGCCGCCAGAAGCCTCCGTAGCCACCGAAAACCAATCTAGACCCGTTCCGGCACCCTGCCGGAGGGGGCAATCCTTCTCCGGTGGCCATCTTCATCATCCCGGTGCTCTCCATGACGAGGAGGGAGTAGTTCTCCCTCGGGGCTGAGGGTATGTACCAGTAGCTATGTGTTTGATCTCTCTCTCTCTCGTGTTCTTGATTTGGCACGATCTTGATGTATCGCGAGCTTTGCTATTATAGTTGGATCTTATGTTTCTTCTCCCCCTCTACTCTCTTGTAATGGATTGAGTTTTCCCCTTCGAAGTTATCTTATCGGATTGAGTCTTTAAAGATTTGAGAACACTTGATGTATGTCTTGCCGTGCGTATCTGTGGTGACAATGGGATACCACGTGATTCACTTGATGTATGTTTTGGTGATCAACTTGCGGGTTCCGCCCATGAACCTATGCATAGGGGTTGGCACACGTTTTTGTCGTGATTCTCCGGTAGGAACTTTGGGGCACTCTTTGAGGTTCTTTGTGTTGGTTGAATAGATGAATCTGAGATTGTGTGATGCATATCGTATAATCATACCCACGGATACTTGAGGTGACATTGGAGTATCTAGGTGACATTAGGGTTTTGGTTGATTTGTGTCTTAAGGTGTTATTCTAGTACGAATTCTAGGGCTGTTTGTGACACTTATAGGAATAGCCCAACAGATTGATTGGAAAGAATAACTTTGAGGTGGTTTCGTACCCTACCATAATCTCTTCGTTCGTTCTCCGCTATTAGTGACTTTGGAGTGACTCTTTGTTGCATGTTGAGGGATGGTTATGTGATCCAATTATGTTATCATTGTTGAGGGAACTTACACTAGTGAAAGTATGAACCCTAGGCCTTATTTCCTATCATTGCAATACCGTTTACGCTCACTTTTATCATTAGTTACCTTGCTGTTTTTTAATTTCAGATTACAAATACCTTTATCTACTATCCATATTGCACTTGTATCACCATCTCTTCACCGAACTAGTGCACCTATACAATTTACCATTGTATTGGGTGTGTTGGGGACACAAGAGACTCTTTGTTATTTGGTTGCAGGGTTGCTTGAGAGAGACCATCTTCATCCTACGCCTCCTACGGATTGATAAACCTTAGGTCATCCACTTGAGGGAAAGTTGTTACTGTCCTACAAACCTCTGCACTTGGAGGCCCAACAACGTCTACAAGAATAAGGTTGTGTAGTAGACATCAACCAACAATGTCGAAGGCAAAAATCCAAAGGTGGTAAACGGTCAAAGACTCAAGCATTATATCTCAAGTACTCCCATAAATGTTGAGACGAATATAATTGATACCGGAACACTGGAGGATCACATAAGGGATACTTTCCAGAATGTTTTAGACTCCGAAAAGGAATAGGTATGTGGTACGATAAGTAAACCGACTCGAAAACGTTTCCAATGATAAATTTTCTCCGTTTTGGAATATTAATTTTTTTTGGAAAATTAGAAGTAGTCCGAAACAGACACGAGGCCACCACAAGGGTGGAGGGCGCCCCCCCCCCCGTCCTTGTGGCCACCTTGTGTGCCCTCTGGACTCCGTTTTCTTGCACGATACTTCTTTTGGTAGGTAAAAATTCATTATATAATCTCCCGAAGGTTTTGACCACCGTTCCATGGCAAAATCCCCTGTTTTCGTTTTGAGTTGTTTCTACAGCAGATTTGGAGTAAGATGTCTTCGCAAGAGTCGGTCGGGGAGAGTTGGGTATCTCACCCGGCACCAGGCCCAAGAGCATACAATGATGCTAACCACTTTGGGGCAGCAACAGAGGAAGAGATGGAGGCTGACTTGAAAGAGTGGATGACATGGAGGAGGATCAATAAGTCACCTCTCGCCTTCAAACCAGATTCATGCTGGAAGAACTTCAGAGCTCAGCAATACCAAATTCGGTTATTCCTCCCAATGCTAGATTTCTCTCTTATGAAAATATGAAAAAGAGTGTTGCTTTTTCTCCCGCAACAAGGAAACATCCATGGGTGGATGGAGCTTTAGCCGTCACGGGTAAACTTCGCAAGGAAGTAATGGATCTTAAGTAGCAAATTAATAAGCTTGAGGAAGAGAATATCACATCACCGCCCCCGAAGAAAGAGTTCTAAATACACAGGTATGGGCACTCCTTTTGGCAACTGCCAAGCTTGGGGGAGTGCCCCGGTATCGTATCACCATCACATCTTTATCTTTATTGTTTTTCCTAGTTCAATCCTTTTGGTTACATATTGATCTAGTAGAATAAAATTTTAGTTTGATTTAGCCTTGAGTTTTGCTTTATGTTCCATCTATGTAATCGAGTCCTTGAGATATATAATAAAGAGTAGTTTTGAGTTAAGGGCTTTGCTTTCTTGCTATTATCTTGAGGGAGTTAAATAAAAGAAAGAACAAAAAGAAATAAAAAGATCATATATCGATCTTATGGAGAGTAATGACTTCACATATAAAGAGTATGTTGAATAAAAGTTGTTGAGAGTTGACAAGCATAGTTTTGGTCATAGTTGTAATTAATAGGAAGTAATAAAGAAAGAGAGGTTTCACATATAAATATACTATCTTGGACATCTTTTATAATTATGAGCACTCATTAAAATATGACATGCTAATAAGTTGATGTTGGACAAGGAAGACAACATAATGGGTTATGTTTGCTTATATCCGAATAGAAGTTATATTGTTTTGGATTATCCAACATGTTGAGCTTGCCTTTCCCTCTCATGCTAGCCAAATTCGTTGCACAAAGTAGAGATACTACTTGTGCTTTCAAACATACCTAAACGCAGTTTTGCCATGAGAGTCCACCATACTTACCTATGGATTGAGTAAGATCCCCCAAGTAACTTGCCATCGGTGCAAGCAATACAAATTGCTTTCTAAATATGTATGATCTATTAGTGTGAAGAAAATAAGCTTTATACAAACTTGTGATATGGAAGAAATAAAAGCGACAGACTACATAATAAAGGTCCTTATCATAAGTGGCAATATAAAGTGACGTTCTATTGCACTAAGATTTTGTGCATCTAACCATAAAAGCGCATGACAACCTCTGCTTCCCTCTGCGAAGGGCCTATCTTTTACCTTTATCTCCTACCCTTACACGAGAGTCATGGTGATCATCACCTTTCCCTTTTTATACTTTTTCCTTTGGCAAGCTCTATGGTTGGAGAGATCCGGATATATATATATATATATCCACTCAGATATAGGTTTTCATAAAGTATTATTGTTAACATTACCCTTGAGGTAAAAGGTTGGGAGGCGAAACTATAAGCCCCTATCTTTCCCTGTGTCCGACTGAAACTTTGTACCCATAAGTATCGCGTGAGTGTTAGCAATTGTGAAAGATTATATCATAGTTGAGTACGTGGACTTGCCGAAAAGCTCTTTAATTGACTCTTTATGATGTTATGATAAATTGCAATTGCTTTAATGACCAAGATCATAGTTTGTTAGTTTTCAATGAAGTTTCTGATTCATACTCTATCTTGTGAATGAAATGTTACTTTGGCATAAGAAATTATATGACAATATATGTTGCTGTTCTAAAGATGATCATGATGCCCTCATGTCCATATTTTATTTTTATCGACACCTATATCTCTAAACATGTGGACATATTCATCGATTTCGGCTTTCACTTGAGGACAAGCGAGGTCTAAGCTTGGGCGAGTTGATACGTCCATTTTGCATCATGCTTTTATATTGATATTTATTACATTATGGCTGTTATTACACATTATATCACAATACTTATGCCTATTCTCTCTTATTTTATAAGGTTTACATGAAGAGGGAGAATGCCGACAGCTGGAATTCTGGACTAGAAAAGGAGCAAATATTAGAGACCTATTCTGCACAACTCCAAAAGTCTTGAAACTTTACGGAGCTTATTTTTGGAATGTATAAAAAATATTGGGCGAAGAAAGGACCAGAGGGGGGCCACCAGCCAGCCACAAGGTGGAGGGCGCGCCCTCGACCTTCTGGGCCCCTGGCTGGCCTCCGGTGCCCATCTTTGGCTATATGGTGTGTTTTGACATGGAAAAAACAATCAAGAAGGAGCTTTCGGGACAAAGCGCCGCCGTCTCGAGGTGAAACCTGGGTAGAACTAATCTAGGGCTCCGGCGAAGCTGTTCTGCCAGGGAAACATCCCTCCGAGAGGGGGAAATCGTCGCCATTGTCATCACCAGCGATCCTCTCATCGAGAGGGGGTCAATCTCCATCAACATCTTCACCAGCACCATTTTCTCTCAAACCCTAATTCATCTCTTGCACTCGATCTTGGTCCCAAAACCTCAGATTGGTATCTGTGGGTTTCTAGTAGTGTTGATTACTCCTTATAGTTGATGCTAGTTGGTTTATCTGGTGGAAGATTATATTTTCAGATCCTTAATGATAATTAATACTCCTCTGATTATGATTATGAATATGCTTTATGAGTAGTTACGTTTGTTCCTGAGGACATGAGAGAAGTCTTGTTATAAGTAATCATGTGAATTTGATATTCGTTCGATATTTTGATGAGATGTACACTACTAGGAAAAAGGCTACTAGTTGGCCACTAGTAGTGCGGGTACCCGTGCTACTAGTATCGCGCTACAGCTAAAAGTTAGTAGTAGCGCGGGTGCCGCCCACGCTACTACTATTTGGAACTCACGCTACTAATAACAAAGTAGTAGTAGCGCATCTATTATACCACACGCTACTAGTATCATAAATACTAGTAGCGCACCCCCCCACACTACTACTAAAAATTAGGAATTAAAAAAATAAAAATTAGATGCAATATTCATGGATGAAGATCAGAGACACGTCCAGTGCAAAATAAATTAAGGTCACAGGACCATTTTAACACTTGCACGTTCATGGATGCAACATTGAACGTCTCAACTGGAAGAGATTACGAGATTTCATTTAACAGTAAATGCACACAACCAAAGGTGGGTACCTTTCCTAGTGTTCCACCAGCAGCCTAAACATACCACTGCTCCTCCACCTCGGTGACCTCCGGCGTCGCGATCACCTGGATGATCATCTGTGCAACGCAGTTGCCGGGCTTCATGGCGAAGTCCACCTCCAAGTGGTTGAAGAACACGACGCCCACCGGGCAGCGGTACTCCACGTCGATCACCCCTACGGCCACGTCGGGAAAGTAAAAAATTGTTAGTGCTCGTCAGCGTCCAAATCCAGTAGGGTATTTTCTTACTTTTTAGAAGATGCACACGAATCAATAGTAACAGCCAGAGGCTGGTCCTTACTTGTTGCACGGGACGTGAAGAAGGGCGGGTCCCCTCCTTGTTGCACGAACGAATCAAAGGAAGACACTGCCGCGAGCCGTGAAGAACGCCGGGTCCCCTCCTTCTGTAAATAGCTCAGGTGCCTGAAGTTGTAAGGAATCTTAATACAATGAACTCATAGTAATGCATAATAACAAGAAAAAAATAACCATGAATCCTAAAGAAAAAGATCATTCTATGAGTCAGGTTGACAGTTTTGAGACACGGGAAAGGATAATGTTGGTAACCGTATTCATTAACAAGAAGAATAGGCTGAGATTTCTCAAATGGCATTTGTTTCACCAACAATGATTAATGACGAGGCATGTAAGATTTACCTGAGCAACATCAGCATACCCTCTTGTCCTTGCAAGAACTTGAAGGCCAAGGTTCTTAGCTTTCTCCCTACTGACTAGTACAAGTGCAGCAGCACCGTCGTTGTACATTAAAAGATGAGAATGGCACTACAGTTACACTTCCAAGTAAACATTGCTTTACATAACTTATATTAGCCATGGAGAAAACCTAAAATTCGAGCTATGAATTAATATAGCCTCAGTACACTCTTAAGATGATACATTTACTACTAAAGATATACAGCATAGTTTGGCTGATGTTGCATACCAAAGGTAATCTGATTGTTTAAAAATAAAGCTACAATGCTACACTAAGAAGTATCATAATTCTGAATGAAATTGCTAGTTTAGAGGTATTAAACAGACACACTTCGATCACAAAGATCAATATCTACTAGCTTAAATTCAAATGCTTTAGTCAAGATTGTGATAGCATACTGGTACTAAGAGACAATATTTCATACATAAGAAGAGTTTTGGGGTCCTCAAATAATGCACACACCGGAATAAGTTCCCAATCAAACGCGCCCCTGTCTCGAGCTGCTATTCCATGCTCATTGCTCTGGATGGCATAAGCATCCTAGATGAAAGAACCAGGATTTGTTTATTCATTAGTGCTGATCTCCACGGGCAGCTAGCAGTGTATGCTGATGCACAATGTACACATCGAACCCTCCAAAACCAAAAACATTTCTGAGTGAACAACAAACCAACAGACTACTCGACCCTGAAAACAAACTTTTTTTGTGACATTCATTCTCCATTACTACAAAAGGCAGAGAAACAAACATTTTTTGTGTTTTTCATTTTCTTTTGCTACAAAAGGCAGTAAAATGAACTAGCATTTTTTTGTGTTTTTCCTGCGCTTCGAAAGACAATACATAGAGCAAACAAACGGAATCCTCTCGAGATCTTTACTTTCTCCGTGGTGATTTGTGACACCGCTGCCAGCCTACATATATGAAGTAATTCTCAGAAAATGTATACGTGGAGTATCAATGGTTACTGTATAAAATGATGAGAAAGATATATGTCTTGTGCGTGCAGATTGGTAATTAAATTTATTTTTTACAGTTGATTGGCAATTCCTGTTATTCAATCTAGTCTAGAAAGTGAAAAAAAGACAAGGAGCATATCACCTTGATTCCCACAGGTGAAGATACACTGCTAGCTTAGCTCAGTCAGAATACTATGGTTTCTACAAAACTGTAGTTTTGAAAACTATGAGGTGTTTGGCTAAACCAACAACAGTAGTTTCATATTCACTTGTATTCCTGATAGAAATTTTTTCTAACTTCTAGAAAAAGAGGTCCAGACCTCTTTTTTCTCAAACTGACAGCTTGGTTTGTAACTCACAATTATCAACATGGCAAACTAGGCCTCTGCGTAGCATGCTCCACACTAGTTAAGCATGATGCCGAATTTTTCGAATACTGCGGTATTTTAAAAACTACTCTGCCAATCTAGGCCTTACTGCATATAAGTTTCATAATGTAATTTCGTCCAAAGCATTGAGATTTAGAGATCAGGGGACGGCGGGATGAGGCACCTCTCTGAGCTGAGCAGGGGTGACGAATAATGTAATTTCGTCCAAAGCATTAATATAGCATGCTACCAGTACCTGCAAAATTTCACACAATCAGCAAAAACACTTACCTAACACCTGTACAGAACCATGCCCGTACATCTGTTCTCATTTTCACATGGTTTGTCGTGCCTTCAGAAACTGCCATGGGAGGCCATGTGAAGCTCATAAGCAGGCAGGGACTGAACTAGACGGTTCTAAATGATCCACGACTCAGCCAATATGGATGCTTGTGTAACAAAAAATGGCAGTTTCTGCCATGGAGGGCACATGCATACTGCATGTATGTTAAGTTCGCAAGCTAAACATTTTCCCTTATGCTCAGGCTAATTAACCGGAGGCATACCCCAATGTCTTCAGCAACTCAAGAAAAATTGCACATCCTTGATTGAAAAAGAATATATTAAACCAAGGGATAGCGAGATGATTGGAGATCTGAAGTTCTTAAACAGCTCAGGATTCTCACCGCTACTAGGGAGCAGCTCAGGATTAATCTCACCGCTTTCTTCGTCATCAGAAACGCCTTCCGCCCAATGGTGAAGCCACACTTGAGCTGGGTAGTCAATTGACTACACAGCTTTTTGCAAAAACAACATATATCAAGTAAAAATCATGCCAAAAAATCTTATGAATGCATACATTTGACTACACAACATTAAGTTGACCACACATAATTGGGTTCCTGGCACCGCCACTGCTTCCGCCCCAACAGCGCCTGCGGGAGGGACCTGTACGCGCGCCTCGTCCTCAGCCATGACCTCCTCTCCCTCGTCGTCCTTGCCGCCGTGCTGCTCCTCTTCTCAGTGAGGCTGACGACCCGCACCGACGACTCCGCGGCCGTTGGATGGAAGAGTCGCATGCTGCTCCTCCTTGCCGTTTGCCTCTCCGCCGCCGCCTTCCCCCTCGCCGCCTCAAGGCAAGGGTGCAGGCCTTGAGGCACGGATCTGGGAGGAGGGGAGGGAGGGGCGGAGCTTGGGGTGCTTGGGGGCGTATTCCGCGCGGCCTGAGCTCGCCGGAACCGGCCGGCGTGGATGCTGGCGGCGGCGAGGAGGTCGTGGGGGAGATGAGTCAACTGAGGGGTGGGGGTGAGGTTGGAGAGAGAGAGAGAGTTTGGTGGGGTGGGAGTGGGAGTGAATTTTTTTTCTTTAGGATCGGGGTGGGAGTGGTGCGGCAAGAGAGGGATACGCTCAGTAGTAGCGTGGGTATCTTACCTTCGCTATAGCTATTCACTTAGTAGTAGCGTAGATTTATACCCCTCGTTATTATTATGGCATGTCTCGAGGAGGCACGGTAGAGACCGCTTAGTAGTAGCGAGGGGTAAAAACCCGCGCTACTATTATCAACTTTGCAGTAGCGAGGGATAAAAATCCGCGCTACTAGTAAGTAGCAGTAGCGAGGGGTATAAACCCGCGCTACTAGTAAGCGTCTGTCTATAAGCTTTTCTTTAGTAGTGGTATGTTGTCTCTTCTCTAGTGGTGTTATGTGAACGTCGACTACATGGCACTTCACCATTATTTGAGCTTAGGGGAAGGCATTGAGAACTAATAAGTAGATGATGAGTTGCAAGAGTGACAGAAGGTTAAACCTTAGTTTATGCGTTGCTTTGTAAGGGGCTGATTTGGATCCATATATTTCCTGCTATGCTTAGGGTTACCTTAATACTTATTTCGTAGTTGCGGATGCTTGCGAGAGGGGTTAATCATAAGTGGGAGGCTTGTCCAAGGAAGGGCAGTACGCAAGCACCAGTCCACCCACATATCAAATTATCAAAGTAACGAACGTGAATCATATGAGCATGATGAAAACTAGCTTGACAACAATTCCCATGTGTTCTCGGGAGCGCTTTGCTTTTTATAAGAGTTTGTCCAGTCTTGTCCTTTGCTACAAAAAGGATCGGGCCACCTTGCTGCACCTTAGTTACTTTATTTACTTGTTACCCATTATGATTTATCTTATCACAAAATTATCTATTATCGATAATTTCAGTGCTTGCAGAGAATACCTTGTTGAAAACCACTTGTCATTTCCTTCTGCTCCTCGCTGGGTTCAACACTCTTACTTATCGAAAGTACTATAATAGATCCCCTATACTTGTGGGTCATCAAGCAAATATTTTAAAAACATTAAACATATATATAAAAATATTAAACAAGTATTCAAAAAATGTTGAACAAGTATTTGAAAAAATGTTGATCATGTATATACGAATGTAGACTGAAAAACAAAAAGAAATAAAGAAAAGCAAAAAAATGAAAACTGAAAAAATAAATAAAATTAAGCAAAGAAAAAGAAAAATGAAAAAAGAAGAAAAAAGAGAACACCCAAAGAAGAAAAATTACAAAGAAATGTTGAACACGTGTTTGAAAAAAGTTGATCAAGCATTTGAAAAATGTTAAATGTCTACAGAAAAAATGTTGATCGTGTATTTAAAAAATGTTGATCATTTTAAAAAATGTTAAAATATACACAAGAAAACTCATTTTTCGAAAATCAGTATACCTTATAATTGAAAGCAGAGAGAAAATGGAGAAAAATGGTTAAAAAAGGGGAAAAACAGTGGAGAAAACCGAGCCATTTCGCCCAAGTACATATACTTCATCAATAAACCTATAGTAGCACAGTGGAGACCTGAGATTGAATCCCCTCGCCCGCGCATTGTAAGTCTGTAATTTTTCTTGTTTTATGTTCGCCGCAATGGGCCGGCCTGTCACTGTAGACTCCGACGCTAGAGCAAGCTATTCCTCGCTTGGCTCTTCTCTCTTATTGAGACATTATCACACGAGTAGTTTGTGAAGATGACGGTCACTCTATGGGCCATATGGTCATCTCGATGAAGGCTATACATGAAGGGATCTTCCAAACACCTGCGGCATTGCATGCGTTTGTATGCAGGTTCATTTCGGAGCTTGAGATTGTGCAGGAAAATAAATAAATATGCGTGTGCTAGTTGCTGCACCTGCGAGTTCTGGAGTCCAACGACTCAAGGCACCCCCCATGGACATGCAAAAAATCATGTTGATGGGGCTGTACGACCAGGAAGGGGGAGCTCGGCCTCGGCTGTTTGCAGAGACAACGCCAGAAATTAAATTGGCAGTTCCTCTCTTGTCATCGAAGGGGTCTGTGACCCTTTGGCGCTGGAAGTAATAGCTTGTCGAGAAGCTCTATCATTAGCACAAGACCTTCACCTACATAACATTGTTATAGCATCTGATGCAAAGCAAGTGATGGAAGATATAAAGCTTGGCAATCATGGAAGAATTGGAGTAGTCATCACTGAGATAAAAACTAGAACATCTATTTTTACTTGTACTTTTATTTTTGAAGGCCGCGCAGTCAATGTCGACGCACATAGTTTAACTAGTTTTTCTTTTTCATTGGCCCTGGGTCGTCATGTTTGGTTTGGCTAACCAGATGATCCAAATTGTGTCCTACTATCTGTGGTTTTCGATTAATATAAAGTTTAGCCCAACAACAACAACAAAGCCTTTAGTTTCAAACAAGTTGGGGTAGAGTAGAGGTGAAACCCATAAGATTTCGCGGTGGCTCTAGCACATGAATAGCAAGCTTCCACACACTCATGACCATAGCCTCACCCCTAAAAAAAAACTGCCATGGCAAATCTCAAGTTTTTCTTTTGAGAAACTGGCAAATCTCAAGGTAGGGCAGTAGCAGATGACAGGCCCAAAGTAACATATTGGCCCAGTTGAAGGAGCAACATACTGGCCCAGGAGAAGAAGCCCAACGCTGGAATGCTTCACGGTTTGATTTTTTGTGCCCTGTACGTGTAAAACGACCACCATAGTTGATGTACATGGATATATGAGCATATATATCAGAAAGAATTTGCAAAATATATTGATCAGGCTGATTGTTCTGCTGACGGGATTGACTCTCCTTTGGTAGATTGGCGTCTCTGCCACCAAATGAACTACATAGCAACCAAAATCAATTCGGCTATTGGTATTCATGCGAGAGCAACTAGTTGACGACCGCTTCTTAGGGAGCCTTCCAACAATCACTTGGGGTGGGCTGAGAGCGCGTCACCGCTGCCGCCACGTGTCGCGCTTTGGGTGTTTCTTTTGGAATTTTTTTATTTTTTCACATGGGTTTTCGGCTTTTTAGACGGTTTTTTTCTTATTTTTTCGGCTGGTTTTCCACCGATCTTCCTTAGCTTTTGGATAAAAAAAATGCGCGAAAAATGTGTTTTTTTTGCTTCCGTGACAGTGCCTCTAAAAAATAAAAAAATGTGCTCCTTTTCCTTCTACGAGAGACACAATTTCACTTCCGTGAGAAGCATGGCCGTGCCTCTGGGAAAAGAAAATACCACATTTTATTTTATCTTTTTCCTTCCGCGAGAGGCACGGTTTTATTTTCGCGAGAGGCCATGCCTCTCGGAAACAAAAAAACACGTGTTTTTTCCTTCCACGAGAGTCCGTGCCTCTTAGAAATGGAAAAAATGCATTTTTTTCCTTCTGTGAGTGGCACGTTTTTGTTTTCGTGAGAGGCCATGTCTCTCGGAAATGAAAAAAAAACGTGTTTTTTTCCTTCCACGAGAGGCACGGTTTTGCTTCCGCATGAGGCACCGTTGTGCCTCTCGGAAACGGGAAGAATGCATTTTCTTTTTTTTCCTTCCACGAGAGGCACGGTCTTGCTTTCGCGAGAGGCACGGTCTTGCTTTCGCGAGAGGCATGATCGTGCCTCTTTCGGAAAGAGAAAACGAACATGCTCCCTATTTGGTTTTTTCCTTCCGGTTTTTTCTATGCAAAAAAAGTTTGTCAAAATCTAACATCATGAGATCTAGTTTTGAAGATCTCGACGCGAGGAATCCAATGGTGAAAACGGTTCAAGATTTGAACGTACGGTTTAAGAGGTAAAAACGTTTTGAATAAACAGATCGACGAAAAAAAAATACCCAGGAGCCACTTGTCGTAACCTGGGAGGGTGAGGTTGATCTTTGGAAGGAGTACTCCTCAATTAGTGATTTCGATTTCATAAATCATAGTGCGAAATCGGACCAAAATCTCTAGGTTGATTGATCCCGAGCGGTCCTGCCGCACGGCCCGATCAATTTCATCATTAAGGCCCAACTCGTATTGGAAGTATGCTTTAGAGACAATAATATTGTATTATTATATTTTTGTGTTCATAATTTAGAGTTTATACTCCATGCTATTAGAAAGAATTTGCAAAATATGTTTGGCATCAAGCTATCTCCGCCCTGGTCATGGATCTCATATCCGAACACCTGCAGATCTGTTAGAATAAATCTGAGGCGCACCGTCATTCTACCGAGGACCAAGCAATCACACAAGCATGATACCAAGATTTGTTAACGAGGTTCACCATCATGTCAACATAATAGTACAGGCGCACAGGAGGAGCCGGTGCCCGGGTGGCTGGTGTGTGGTATTGTGACAGTGTCACAGGGAGGAGGGCCCGTAGTCAGGCCCCGGGGATGTAGCCATAATGATGAATCTCGTTAACAAATCTTGATGTCATGCTTGTGTGATTGCTTGGTTCTTGATAGAATGACGGTACACCTCAGATTTATTCTAACAAGATCAATGACGATCCCGGAAAGCCACAGAGCAAAATCCTCGACACACTCACCATCCTTGAACATCAGATTCTCGTAGTCCCGGTGCAGTTTCTATGCCTTGGCCTGCCAGACACGCTCGACGCCGACGCACATCGTGCGCATGGCATTCCAGGCATCCTTGGCCTTATCCTTCGTGGGGATGACGCGCGCGTCGCCGGCAGTGCATTCCTCTCTGCATGCTTGGATCCGACGCAGTGCTCAACATCCCAGATACCTCGAGGCTGCATCTTGACACGCATCAGGGGCACCCACTCGGGGTAGTTGGTCCGTGTGAGCATGAGGTAAGAGGTGGAGCCAATGTGCTCCTTTACCGTGTGCTGGACCATCTGCATATCCCTGCCTCGGCTCGTCCTGGTCCGCAAACGGCTCACCGCGCGTGTCTATGACGGAGTGCGCGAGTGCGCCGCCATGTCAGAGTTATCCCCGTCGGAAGCCATGTCTCTGATGTCACGTGATGTTACCCAAAGAGAAAGATAATGACTACAAAGAGAACTGAGCTAGAAGACAAGCGTGCGCAACATTCAACTTGCCGCTTCCTTTTCTTTCTCCCTATTTATTTGTCCCATGCTTATAGAAAGTAAAACCTTCCTATGCCAAACTTGACGGTCGTGCCATTCCACGACGCTCGATGTGGGCAAGGTGCGTGCTTGTGCCGCGATCACCTTTGCCATGACATCCTCATCCCATGACCGGATCAAGGCCGCGCCTATTACTAGCTAACCAACCAACAGAAGCTAGCTCGACCAAGTCATGTAGACATGCACACGGCCGTTTGTTTTGCTAAGTAATACTTCCTCCTTTCCATAATGTAAGACTTTTTTTCAAGTCTTACATTATGGGATAAAAGAAAACTAACTAAATTTGCAACGGGATTATGGCACATCTTCTGACGCCGTGCGTGCAGTACACTTTGTCACACCGCGGAGGGAAGTATACTTTCTCACAAAGCACAGTTCACCTTCACGCCCCTCGAATCGGGAGTACATCTTGACGCAACGCACTTTCACTCGAGGCCGCGGAGTAGACGCTCACTCGAGGCCGCGCATGCATGCAT
The DNA here is from genome assembly GCF_003073215.2 of Triticum urartu. Taxonomy (NCBI): domain Eukaryota; kingdom Viridiplantae; phylum Streptophyta; class Magnoliopsida; order Poales; family Poaceae; genus Triticum; species Triticum urartu. Next base: position 709,355,391 of record NC_053024.1, on the reverse strand, counting down.
GCATGCCTCACACCTTGTCGCGCATGTACACAGCCTGTGTGGATCGCACACGTGAAATCCAGAGAAAACATCAAGGGTGTGTTTGGTTGCCGTGCGCTACAGTACCTACGTTGCATATCCTTCTCTACTCAGTCTGGCTTTGAAAAAACAACCTTATATACAACATCTGCGAGTTGTTTGGTTGCCTGCATAGGAGATCAACTTTGGCACGTTATTTGGTTGCCTGCATTGTCTCGACGCATGCAACTACACGCTGTTTGGTTGCCTGCATGGGGTATGATTAAGAGTTAGCACTTGCACTTAGCACACAGGGTTAAGAACTAGCAGAGGAAGAGGGAGAAGAAATACACTGTGCGCCGGATTATGGCGACTGCGGTGGATAGTGGCCGTGGCGCCTTGTCCGACATGACGAGTATGGAGTCGTGGACGAGCGACCCCGTTGGCGGCACGGCGAACGACACCGTCGGTGAACTAGTTGCGGTGCTCGCGCAAAGACAATGGACAGAGGAGGAGAATGCAGTGCTCGCGCCATGATATCGTCAGTGCAGTGGACGAGAGAGGAGGCCGAGATGATCGACGCCGGAAACGACTCCAGTGTAGTAGGGCGAGAGAGAGGAGGCGAAGATGATCGACCCCGTCAGCGGCACGGCAAACTGCAGTGTGCACGGAGGCAGAGGACACAAGAAAGCAGTGTGCGCGCCATTGCAGCGTTAGTGCAGTAGGAGGACAACAGAGAGTAGGCCGAGATGAGCGACGCCGGAAACGGCTCTAGTGTAGTAGCACGCAGGAAAGGAGAAGGACTTCGGCGTCGAGAGGAACGAATAAGAGGGCTCTGAGCAGAGGACAGAGGAGCTAGACATGGCGGCGTTAGTGCAGTAGACTGCTGTTCAAAGAGAGACGAAGCTACGATCATCGAGACCAAAAACTTACAACACGAATGTTGTGAGGAACTGCGAGATTAGGCTGCTGGTCAAAGAAAATTTTAAATAATCGATCATGCGTGACGAATCTGACAAAATTCATCCAGAATTGCTCCAAACGGGAACACAAGATTAAGAACTTATGGCCGATGAAACTACGAACCGATCGCCTGAATGGAACCGTAGCATCGAGGTGTATCTTTTTCGTGTAGAGCTTACCTCGAACCGAAGCACCGTTGTGTAGATCAGATGGAGGAGATTAGATAGGAGCTCAGTAGAGGTTGAAGAAGACCTCAGGTAATCACCTGGCATCCCTCCCGTCTCTACTCGTGCAAGGCCCACTTGTTTGCGCTCGGCTTGGTCTGGCTCAAGAGAAACTGTCGTTCTGAGCGTTTCCAATGAGTCAGATCCAGAGGTGCTTTAAGATTCGTATTATACAGACCCAATAATAAAACCAATCTACCAAACAACCTGTTTTCTTCCCGCACGGATCTGATTGAGCTTTATACAGACAACCAAACACGCTCCAAATCTTTTTAGATGTGTCACGCGGAAAGTATAATCAATAAGCAGCTATCGGGATCGTGACTGGTGCAGAGGCAGTGCTAGTGTTACTATGAACAAGAACAAATAAAACAAATTTGGAGAAAACATTGCAGCGTGCGCATGCATGCATCCAATATAGCCAGCATCCTTGTCAATGTGTAATTGCGTGTAACTCTTTGTATATTTAGCATTGTTGCGTCGTGCACGTCACAGCGACGTTCCACGTTAAGTTAATCCCACTCACCGCCAACGCCGGCCGCACGGCATGCATATTTCGTATCAGCGCTGCGTCACCGGCGACCGAAAAGCGTCTCTGCCGTCCATCCTATTCCTATACCGTCCAAATTAACCGGCGACGGACGGAGGAATCGATCGACGCACTGGAAACCGAAGAAGAAAAGAAATAGGGGCGGGGGCCGGGAAACGACGGAGGATAGAGAAGGAAGACAGCCACAAGCCCACAAGGAACTAAACTGGCAAATCGCCCTGCTCATCTTTGCTGCAATTCTCGCCGGCGGCTGCCCACGGGATTTGGCCAGGTAATCAGGGCAATCGCCCTGCTCATCTTTGCTGCAATTCTCGCCGGAGTGTAGCGATTCTGCGTCGTCGTTGCTTGCCTGGCTTGGTAGAGAGCTGTGGTGGTTCGCGCGTGCTCTTAATTTTTACTAGTAGTGATCGAGGCCGGGAGCGCTGCTTGTCCATCCGGCGTTTGGCTCAAGTGGGGAATTTACTACAGTAGTTTCTTTGTGTGCTGCTCTCCTTCTGAACTGTGGTTGTGGGGATTCCGGTGGGCGCGACACTTCCTGTTCATTTCGTCCCTCCAACGGAGATGCTTGCCGCAGATCCGCCGGGACCAACATTCACTTCAGAGCGATCTTCTGGGATTATTGATTGATCGACCGGCCCAGCATGAATCGACCATGCCGGGAGTTAAAACCCTTGATTACATTGATCGATTAGTAGTTGGTTCTCGGTTGTTTTTTCAGCTCAGTTGTTGGATGGCTGCATTTCTTGTATGTCAGATCTCTTCCATGTTTACAACACATATATGCCTAGTCATGGTAGTATTAATTTGTGAACCTTTTTAAGAAAACTTTCCCCAAATTTGACAAGGGAACTTCACCCATTTTGTTGACCTTTGAACCACTCTTGCCCTCGCCATTCATGTCCCATAGTGGTCTTTTATGGCCAGCCCGCTCCTTTCACTCAAGGCCGGTCGTTCTCTAAGAAGAGGGAATCAATTCAATTGTTTCAAAATCATCTTTCTGTGATGTTCGTGCTTTAATTAGGACAGCAGTAATCATCGGAGTGGAGACAGTGGAGAAGGGAGATCGATATACTTGAAACTGATCTCAATTCCTGACTGAACTATAAAACTGTTTGCTGAATCACATATGTCGTTTCTCTTGTTTTGACATAGTGAAAATGGATGGGAACACCAGAGGAGGTAGACATTCTGAAGCATTAAAGAACTACAATCTGGGCAGATCATTAGGTATTGGCTCATTTGGAAAAGTGAAGCTTGCAGAGCATAAGCTTACAGGACACAAAGTTGCTATAAAGATTCTGAACCGCCGCCAAATGGAAACAATGGAAATGGAAGAGAAAGGTATGCCTCCTTGTCTAGGATACATTCGTCTTGCTTACTCAATATTTCGAGTTATCTGCTTAATGTCAGTGCTGGTCAGACTTGTGGGCTTGTTCCTGATTCCCAGTTAATCAATTAGTCGAGATAAAGTACATCAGTCTAGTATACATTCGGCTTTGGTTCAGAAGAAAGCTTACCTCTTGTTGTTGCTGTTAGTAAAATTTGCAGCTGGAATTTCTTCATAGGCTGAATTTCTAACGATTTACTTCTACTGTTTTCTCATATCTTGTTTCCAGCAAATAGAGAAATAAAGATATCCAGGTTGTTCATTGACTTCATTCACCCTCATATCATCCGGGTTTATGAGGTCATTGACACACCTAAGGATATATTTATTGTCATGGAATATTGCAAGAATGGTGAGCTATTCGACTACATTGTTGAGAAAGGGCGGTTACAGGAAGATGAGGCTCGTCGAATCTTCCAGCAGGTGCCCTTTCTGCTCTTGGCATGTAGGAACACATTCTTTGGGAATACCAAGAGGTGTTCATTAATGAACTTTGCTGAGCTTCTTATTTTGATTGTGAAATGTATGGACATGCTGGCCAATTGTCCAGTCTCCACATTTCTCACGTGCTTACTGTGCAAATCGTAATCAATTTGCTTCATTTGCATTAATTGACTAAGTTTTAGAGAAGGATTTTTTCCTCGATGCCATTTTTTCGGGAGTGTTCGGAAAAACCGGTTCCCGCGTAAAACATAATCGCAGAAATCTAAACATTTATCGATCCATCCATAAGGTAGATCAGGCGGCTACTCCTCCGATGCGGAAGTAATTGTGCATCATTCGCAAAATCACTAATTATTCATAATTTTTTGGCCCAAAATTTCTCAATGAATTTCGAATTCAAATTTCTAGTGTATAAATATATTATATTTAACACATAGTGCACACTAAGTTGTTGCTAGTCCAGTGGTCAGCTAGTTTCCTTCCGTGCTGATATCCAACGGCCCACATTCGACTCTTCATCATTGGCACCGTCACTGATATTTTTTATGCACTAAACAAAATAAAGTTTGCAAAAAACGTGGACTTGACTTTTGGCGACCTCCAGCAGAGAAGTAGGCCTCCTTAATCACCTGGTTGTGGACAGTTTTATGGTAGCCCATACATACTCTCTTTTGGCACCATCTTGACGTTTGAATTCAAATGATTTCTTTTTCAAACGGTATCAACTTTTCTCGGGGCTCACGGAAATTTCCGGTAACCAGTCGTGTTACCGAAAAATTCGACCGAAAGAAAAATCTGATATGTTTAGCTCAGGACCTATACCACATATTGTTGGAAGCTTTCGAAGCTAATTGCTTTGTCTTTTGGATTTAACTGATCAACCAGTTAACGTCTCCTTGATGTGTCGATGTTTTAGTATCACTCTGTTGTCTTCATCTTTTGATGTCTTGATTATCTTAGTATCAGTAATTAAACCAATTCTTGTTTAAATGGCATCCTATTCTTCATGCCTTGATTGTCTTAGTGTCAGTTCTTAAATCAAATTGTGCTTTAAAACATACAGAGATGGTATTTCCTCCTGAAGGCGAATATGTAATTTGAAGGGTTCTTTCTGATTCACTGAATGCATATTGAGGTTTTGTATCAATATTTTTTATTAACTTTTTTCCTGAACAGATCATATCTGGTGTTGAATACTGCCACAGAAACATGGTTGTTCATCGTGATCTAAAGCTAGAAAACTTGTTACTTGATTCCAAATATAATGTGAAACTTGTTGACTTTGGGTCAAGTAATGTCATGCATGATGACCATTTTCTGAAGACAAGCTGCGGGAGTACAAACTATGCTGCACCAGAGGTATTCACTTATTTGTATTACTCGCGTCTGTATCCTCGTGTTTCTTCACACACGTCGTCTGCGTTAATAGCTTAGCGAGTGTTTCTACGCAGATTATCTCAGGTAAACCGTATGCTGGACCTGAGGTTGATGTTTGGAGCTGTGGGGTGATACTTTATGCTCTTCTTTGTGGCTCTGTTCCATTTGATGATGAATATACTCCCAACTTGTTCAAAAAGATAACGGTGAGACAGAACATATGTATATTAAGTTGGATCTGACAAGTGTATACCTTTGTAGATTAGTTGGACTTTAGCATTCACTTTATGTCTGGAGATTTGACGCCCCCTTGGTTGGTATTCCAGGGAGGTAACTATATCCTTCCAAGTCATTTATCTGATCTTGCAAAGGATTTGATCCCAAGAATGCTTCTTGTTGATCCCATGAAGAGAATCACAATCCGTGAAGTTCGAGACCACTCATGGTTTCAGAATCGCCTTCCTCACTACTTGGCAATGCCTCCACCAGAAACAACACTGCAAGCCAAAGTGGTACACATCTATTTCACATTTCAAGTGAAAATCATATGTGTACAGTAAAACTTTTCAGCCTTTATCCACTAATATATACAGGTGTCAAAATTATGAAGAAGCTTCTCTAACCCCCATAAGACTAGGGGTCCGCAGGTTATATATTGATTGATGCTTGGAGTACAAGGTTTGATTGAAGATCTACTTCAACCGTGGGAGAAATACAAGGGGATAAGAGATAGAGATACATTATGGTTTGAACAACCTCTCCTATCTCCTAACAACTCTAATATGGCTGCAACACATGCACCATAATATGAAGTTTAGATTACTCTTGAACTCTTCAAATGGTCTTGATGCTAGGGCCTTTATAAATCCATCTGCAAATTGATCTCTAGATGGAATAGAACGTATGTCCAATTTTTTACTAGCACCCTCCCTCATACAAAATGATAGTCAATTTCAGTATGATTTGTCCTTGCATGAAACACAGGGTTAGCTGATAAATATGTAGCACCAATGTTATCACACCAAAGGCATGGAGTTTGTATGTGAAGTATGTCAAGTTCCCTGAGCATGGATATGACCCAGATAACCTCTGTTGTTGTATTTGCTAGTGCTTTATACTCTGCCTCAGTTGTTGATCGAGAAACTGTTGCATGTTTCTTTGCACACCAGGATATCAAGTTAGGTCCAAAAAATATTGTAAAGCCACATGTTGACCTTCTATCATCCAAACATCCTGCCCAATCAAAGTCAGAGAAGGCACTAACAAGAGTAGAAGATGACTTGCTAAAAGTTAATCCAACGTTCAATGTACTCTTTACATATCTGAATATGCGCTTGGCTGCCGTCAAATGAGCTGCAGTTGGTGCATAAAGAAACTGACACACTATATTAACTTTAAAGAAAATATCAGGCCCGGCGAGTGTCAAATACTGAAGTACACCTACCAGACTTTTGTACCTTGTACCATCCTCTTGATTCAAGGATTGACCCTCTACAAGAGTGTTTTTCTGAACTAGATAGTGGTGTTGATGATGGTTTACACCCCTGTAGGCCAGCCTTACTCAATAAACCAGTTGAATATTTTTCTTGAGAAAGATGAAGTCCACCTTCTTTCATTTTCTTAACTTCAATGCCAAGGAAAAAAAATGCAAATCCCCTAAATCTTGAAGTGCAAATTCCGAGTTCAAATTTTTCAAAAGTGTTGTTACTGCTTCATTTGAGGAACTAGTAAAAATGATGTCATCAACAAATATAAGCACAAAGATGGATGTATGTGACTTGTTATAAATGAAAAGTGATGTATCAGATTTAGAGGGAACAAAACCTAGTGCTTGCAACTTAGAGCTCAAACGAGAGTACCATGCCCTTGGAGCTTGTTTCAGTCTATAGAGAGAGATTTCAAGCCTGCACACATGAAATGGTTTGTTTTTATGCTCAAACCCGTGAGGTTGCCTCATATAGACTTCCTCTTCTAGAACACCATGAAGGAACACATTTTGCGCATCTAGCTGTCTAAGAATCCATCCTTTGGACACATCAACAGATAGAACAAGACGAATTGTGGCAGCTTGGACACAATAGTAGATAGAACATGACGAATTGTGAAAGCTTTAATACCAGGACTGAAAGTGTCCTCATAATCTATGCCATACCTCTGCTTGAACCCTTTTGCAACAAGCCTAGGCTTGTAACGATCTATGGTACCATCAGACCTTCTTTTTATTCTGAACACCCACTTGTATTCAATCACATATTTTGTTAGAAGTATGCCCTAGAGGCAATAATAGAGTGGTTATTATTATATTTCCTTAATCATGATAAAGTTTTATTATTCATGCTAGAATTATATTGACCGGAAACATAAATACATGTGTGGATGCATAAACAAATACCATGTCCCAAGTGAGCCTCTAGTAGACTAGCTCGTTGATCAAAAGATGGTTAAGGTTTCCTAACCATATACATGTGTTGTCACTTGATAACGGGATCACATCATTAGGAGAATGATGTGATGAACAAGACCCACCCATTAGCATATCATATGATCGTTCAGTTTTTGCTACTGCTTTCTTAAATGTCAAATACATATTCCTTCGACCATAAGATCATGCAACTACCGGATACCAGACGAATACCTTGTGTGCTATCAAACGTCACAACATAACTAGGTGATCATAAAGGTTCTCTACATGTATCTCCGAAGGTGTCTGTTGAATTAGCGTGAATCAAGGTTGGGATTTGTCACTCCGTATGACAGAGAGGTATCTCTAGGCCCTCTCGGTAATACACATCACAAGAAGCTTGCAAGCAAAGTGACTAAGGAGTTAGTTGCAAGACGATGTATTACAAAACATGTAAAGAGACTTGCCGGTAACGAGATTGAACTAGGTATGGAGATACCGACAATCGAACCTTGGGCAAGTAACATACCGACAGACAAAGGGAACCACTACGTATGTTGTCATAAAGGTTCGACCGATAAAGATCTTCATAGAATATGTAGGAACCAATATGGGCATCCAGGTCACGCTATTGGTTATTGAACGGAGAAGCGTCTCGGTCATCTCTACATCATTCTCGAACTCGTATGGTCCGCACGCTTAACGTTCGTTGACGATATAGTTTATATGAGTTATGTAGTTGGTGACCGTGTCCTGGATGAGATAACGGACATGACGAGGAGCTCCAGAATGGTCCGGAGGTAAAGAACGATATATAGGATGATACTATTTGGTCTTCGAAAAGGTTTTGGAATGCACCGGGTTATTATGGGATCACCGGAAGGGGTTCCGGGAGACCTATGGGGAGTTATTGTGCCAAACGGGCCAAGGGAGGGAGCACACCAGCTCACAAGGGGCTGGGGCGCCCACCTCCTGTCCGCCGGCCCTCTAGGGAAGGAAAGGGGGGCGCCTAAGGCAGGGAGCCATCGGCCCCCTCCTGCCATCTCCTCCACCCCCTAGGAAGGAAGGGGGGGTGCCCAGGGTGGCCGCCAGCCCCCTTGGGGGCGCGCCTAGGCAGCCTCCCCTCCCCCCTCCACCTATATATATGTGAGCAGGGAGAGGGGCAACACACACCATGATCCTAAAGCTGTGTGTGGCGCCCCCTCTCCCTCTAGTTCTAGTTCCTCCTCCGTCCATATCCGTTGTGCTTGGCGAAGCCCTGTGTATATTTTTACCACCACCGTCACCATGCCACCGCGTTGTCTGAATTCATCTACTACTTCGCCTCTGTTGCTAGATCGAGAAGGCGAGGACGTCATCGAGCTGAACGTGTGCAGAATGTGGAGGTGTCGTACGTTCGGTACTTGATCGGGAAAAATCGTGAAGGTGTACGACTACATCAACCGCGTTCATAAACGCTTCTGCTTAGCGATCTACAAGGGTATGTAGATGCTCTCCCCCTCTCGTAGCTATGCATCTCCATGGATTGATCTTGCGTGTTCGTAGGATTTTTTTGTTTTACATGCGACGTTTCCCATCAGTGGCATCATGAGCCAGGTCTATGCATAGATGATATGCACGAGTAGAACACAAATGAGTTATGGGCGGTGATGTTCATATTGCTTCCCACCAATGTCTTATTTTGATTCTGCGGCATTGTGGGATGAAGCATCCCGGACCAACCTTACATGTCCACGCACATGAGACCGGTTCCACCGACTAACATGCAACTTTTTTTGCATAAAGGTGGCTGTCGGGTGTCTGTTTCTCCTACTTTAGTTGAATCGGATTTGACTACGGCGGTCCTTGCAAAAGGTTAAATATAAACTTCATAATCATTGTTGTGGTTTTGCGTAGGTAAGAATGGTTCTTGATAGTTGCCCGTAACAACCACATAAAACTTGCAACAACAGAGTAGAAGACGTCTAACTTGTTTTTGCAGGGCATGTTGTGATGTGATATGGTAAAAATATGATGTGATATATGTTGATCTATGAGATGATCATGTTTTGTAATAAGTTCACGACTTGCATGTCGATGAGTACAACAACCGGCATGAGCCTTAGGGTTGTCTTTAATTATTGTATGACCTACGTGTCAATCACTTATACTTTATCGCTATGCGTTAGCAATAGTTGTAGAAACAATAGTTGGCGAGACAACCCTGACGTAACAATGGAGATCAAGGTGTCGTGCCAGTGACGATGGAGATCATGCCGATGCTTTGGAGATGGAGATCAAAAGCATAAGATCATGATGGCCATATCATGTCACATATTTTTGATTGTATGTGATGTTTATCCTTTATGCATCTTATTTTTCTTAGAATGACGGTAGCATTATAAGATGATCCATTCACTTAATTTTAAGATAAAAGTGTTCTCCCTGAGTATGCACCATTGCCAAAGTTTGTCGTTTCAAAGCACCTCGTGATGATCGGGTGTGATAGATTCTACATCCACATATAACGGGTGTAAGCTAGTTTTACACATGCAAAATACTTGGGTTAAACTTGACGAGCCTAGCATGTATAGACATGGTCTCGTAACACTGGAGACTGAAAGGTCAAACGTGAGTCATATAGTAAATATGATCAACATAGGGATGTTCACCATTGTAGACTACCCCATCTCACGTGATGATCAGACATCGGTTAGTTGATTTGGATCATGTATCACTTAGACAACTTGAGGGATGTTGATTTAAGTGGGAGTTCATTAGTAATTTGATTATTTGAAATAAAATTTATCATTAACTTAGTCTTAATAGTTTTTGCATATATACGTTGTAGATCAATGGCCCGTGCTACCGTTCCCTTGAATTTTAATGCGTTCCTAGATAAAGTTAAGTTGAAAGATGATGGTAGCAACTACACGGACTGGGTCTGTAACTCGAGGATTATCCTCATTGCTGCACAGAAGAATTATGTTCTTGATGCACCGCTAGGTGACAGACCTGCTGCAGGAGCTGAAGCAGATGTTATGAATGTCTGGCAGGCTCAATCTGATGACTACTCAATAGTTCAGTGTGCCATGCTTTATGGCTTAGAACCGGGATTTCAAAAGCGTTTTGAATGCCATGGAGCATATGAGATGTTCCAAGATATGAAGTTAATATTTCAATCAAATGCCCGGATTGAGAGATAAAAAGTCTCCAAATAAGTTCTTTAACTGTAAGATGGAGGAGAACTGTTCTGTCAGTGAACACATACTCAAAATACCTGGGTATCATAACCACTTGACTCAGCTGGAAATTGATCTTCCACTTGAGAGTGTTATTGACAGAGTTCTTTAGTCACTGCCACCAAGCTACAAAGGCTTCGTGATGAACTATAACATGCAAGAGATGACGAAAACGATTCACGAGCTCTTCGCGATGCTGAAATCGGCGGAGGTAGAAATCAAGAAGGAGCATGAAGTGTTGATGGTTAACAAGACCACTAGTTTCAAGAAAAAGGGCAAGGGAAAGAAAGGGAACTTCAAGAAGAATGGCAAGCAAGTTTTCGCTCCCGTGAAGAAGCCCAAAGCTGGACCCAGTCCTGAAACTGAGTGCTTCTACTACAAGGGAAATGGTCACTGGAAGCGGAACTGCCCCAAATACTTGGCAGATAAGAAGGATGGCAAAGTGAACAAAGGTATATTTGATATACATGTTATTGATGTGTTCCTTACTAATGCTCGTAGTAGCGCCTGAGTATTTGATACTGGTTCGGTTGCTCATATTTGTAACCCGAAACAGGAGTTGCGGAAGAAATGAAGATTGGCGAAGGACGAGGTGAGGATGCGCGTCGGGAATGGTTCCATGGTTGATGTGATCGTCATCGGCACGCTACCTCTATATCTACCTTCGGGATTAGTTTTGGACCTTAATAATTGTTATTTGGTGTTAGCGTTAAGCATGAACATTATATTTGGATCTTGTTTATTGCAAGACGGTTATTCATTTAAATCAGAGAATAATGGTTGTTCTATTTATATGAGTAATATCTTTTATGGTCATGCACCTTTGATGAATGGTCTATTCTTGTTGAATCTCGATCGTAGTGATACACATATTCATAGTATTGATGCCAAAAAATGCAAAGTTGATAATGATAGTGCAACATACTTGTGGCACTGCAGTTTAGGTCATATTGGTGTAAAACACATGAAGAAACTCCATGCGGATGGACTTTTGGAATCACTTGATTATGAATCATTTGATACCTGCGAACCATGACTCATGGGTAAGATGATTATAACTCCTTTCTCTGGAACAATGAAGCGAGCTAATGACTTATTGAAAATAATACATACCGATGTATGCGGTCCGATGAGTATTGAAGCATGCGGCAACTATCGTTATTTTCTAACCTTCACATATGATTTAAGTAGTTATGGGTATATCTACTTAATGAAACACAAGTCTGAAACATTTGAAAAGTTCAAAGAATTTCAGAGTGAAGTGGATAATCATCTTAACAAGAAAATAAAGTTTCTACGATCTAATCGCGAAGGTGAATATTTGAGTTACGAGTTTGGCCTTCATTTAAGACAATGTGGAATTGTTTCACAATTCACGCCACTTGGAAGACCACAACATAATGGTGTGTCCGAACATCGTAACCATACTTTATTAGATATGGTGCGTTCTATGATGTCTCTTACCGATTTGCCTTTATCATTTTGGGGTTATGCATTAGAGACAGCCTCATTCACGTTAAATAGGGCAACATCTAAATCCATTGAGATGACACCGTATGAATTATGGTTTGGCAAGAAACCTAAGTGATAACCCACAAGTATAGGGGATCACAACAGTTTTTGAGGGTAGAGTATTCAACCCAAATTTATTGATTCGACACAAGGGGAGCCAAAGAATATTCTCAAGTATTAGCAGCTGAGTTGTCAATTCAACCACACCTGGAAACTTAATATCTGCAACAAAGTGTTTAGTAGCAAGTAATATGATAGTAGTGGTAACGGTGGCAAAAGGTAATGGTAGCAAAACTATTTTTGGGTTTTATAGTGATTGTAACAGTAGTAGCAGAAAAGTAAATAAGCGCAGAACAATATAGGAAAAGCTCGTAGGCATTGGATCAGTGATGGAGAATTATGCCGGATGTGATCGATCATGTAACAATCATAACCTAGGGTGACACAGAACTAGCTCCAGTTCATCAATATAATGTAGGCATGTATTCCGAATATAGTCATACGTGCTTATGGAAAAGAACTTGCATGACATCTTTTGTCCTACCCTCCCGTGGCAGCTGTCGGGGGTTGGGTGCGACATATGCCGAAGGATGGCTTATCATGCTGGGGGCAAGTAGAACGTCGCCGGTGCCTGGAAACGGGATGAGGCGAAGGCATGCACGCCGGCAAATCTTACCCAGCTTCGGGGCTCCCCGGGGAGATAATACCCCTACTGCTGCTCTGCGGGGTCTCCGCATGATCACTATGGCAAAGTGTGTACACGGTTGCTCCTTGAGCTGTTTCCTAGAGATAGGAGAAGGCTGGGCTAGCTCTCTCCTTCCTATATGATCTAGTCTAGTGCTAAATGGATTCGAACCCTTTGCATGGGTGTCCTGGGGGGTTTATATAGGCCTACCCCTCAGGGGTACAATGGTAATCCGGCTGGGCGCGGACCCAGCCGTCAGCTTCTCCGGCCTCCGTCTTCTCCGCCGACTGCTGGCCGGCCAATTGGCGGGCCCCGCCGACTGGTCTGGTACGGCGCCGACAGGCCGTGTCCGCCGCTGGCGGGTCCTGCCGGCTGCTGATTACTGTAGCCGTGCTTCTAATGACGCGGGCTTGGTCATGGAGTCATGGCAACAGCCCCGCCGCCTGGCAGGCGATCACTGTTGCCACTCTCCATCACATCCGGTTAATGGCGCGTGGGCCCCGGGGGAGGGGCTGGCCGACTCTCGGGGGCCGACTCCCAACGGGTCCGACTGGTGGCGCACTTGCCGTCTTCTGGGGTCCCGCTGGCTGGTGGGACCCTCCGCCCTAGGGTCGTACAGACAAGCCGTCGTGGGCGCAGGATTCGGTCCACCGGTGCTGATGTGAGGGCCGGCATGGCAACAGTGCCGCGCCGCACGGAGATCTCCGCGGGTACGGCGTACTGTGGCCATGCCTGCCTCTGGAAAGGGGTGGGAGCAAGCTTCACTGTAGCCACTCCCCTGTCCTGTCCCTCTTGATGAGGACATGGGGTTTGTTGGAGTCGCGGGCCGACTCCCTAAGGCCGGCTTCTCGGGAAGTCGTCAGTCAGGAGTCGGCTTATCCTGAAGTCGTTCCTGGGACTCGGCCGCGAGTGGCAAGTCGGTTGCCTTGCCACTGACTTCTCAGAAGGTGGCTCTTTGTCCTGGGGTCTTGAGGGGCGCAGCCTGCCCCGATGTCTTGAAAGGTTCTGGGACTCGGGTTAGCCTACCCGTGGCCCATTACTCCGACAGTAGTCCCCGAAGCTGATGAGGCGCCATGGACGATCGGCCGAGGAGCCTCAACAGTTTCTCTTTCCGGGTGCCCGAGACATGGATCTTGCTTGACTTCTGCCAGGCCGACTAGAAGGAGTCGGACTCGCCCAACTCTGACTTGCACAGTATTTCGAACGTCGCGGCGGGATCCAAGTAGCGTGCTGGCTAAGCTTCCAGGCCGCCGCCCGTTCCGGGCCTGTCACGTGGCAACACGCGGCCGGGCCAGTCTGCCAGCCTACGCGCGTGACGGGACAGGCCCGTAGTCGGGGCCCGCCATTACCACGCCTCGGCGCTCGAGCGGATCCGCTGTGGCCCGAGCGGACGATTGGGATTCCCGTGAAGTTATTGCGCGCAGTAACTTTTGTCGTGGAAACGTGGGGGTCGTGGGGTCGTGGGCGCAGTAAATCCCACGACCGCCCCCTCGGCTTCGCAGCCCATGAGGCTATAAGTAGGGGGAGGAGGGGGCGCGGCAGAGCACGCGCGCCCCTCCTCCACGCTACTCCTTGCTCTTCTTCTTCTTCTTCCTCGCACCGCCGTGCGCCCAAACTTTGCCGAACGCCGCGGCGATCTGCTCACGAGGAGTTCTTCTTTTGCTGCTGCCCCTCCCTCGGTGCATTCCGGCACCTGGGATGGCTTAGAAGTCCATGACGACCACATCGAGTTCCTCCACAAGACTCGTCAGCTCCCCGGCAAAGATTACGTGCGGGTACGCCTTGCGCCGAGGGGGGAGATCTCTCCGGCGCCGGAGGAGGGCAAGCGAGTTATCTTCCGCTCGCACTACCTGCGCGGATTGGGGCTGCCGGCGAGCAGCTTCTTCCGCTCCTTTCTGGAGTTCTGCGGCCTCCAGCCGCACCACCTCACGCCCAACATGGTGGTGCTGCTGTCTGCCTTCGTGGCCCTGTGTGAAGGCTTCCTCGGAGTCCTCCCCACCCTCGAGCTCTGGGGGGAGTTCTTCTACTCCAAGCTCGGCACCCAGGCTGCAGGCGTGCCGGCTCAGTGCGGCGCGTTCATCGCCATGCGGAGGTCAGGGGCCGACAACCCCTTCCCCACCATCAAGCTGATAAAGTCGGTGAAGATGTGGCAGCGATCGTACTTCTACGTGAAGAGCGTCTTTGCGAAGGGCGATTGGGTCAACCTGCCGGCTTTCGAAGTTGGCCCGCCGGCTGGGAGACTGCCCAACTGGTCGTACCGGGCCAAGTCGCTGACGCTTGCGGGAGCCGGCGCCGTCACGCGACTCCGAGTGCTGACGCTGTCGGAGGGCTTGACTGGTCCGGACCTGCTGGCCGCCTTCGTGGCGCGCCGAGTTCTCCCGCTCCAAGGTCGCCCCCACATGATATGCCAAATGAGCGGGCACCGTGACCCGAGTCGGATGTGCACCAAGGACATGCCTCACGAGGAGGTGGCCTACATGGTGAACCACCTCTCGGACAGCAAGGTCCTGGAGGACTGGCGGTTCGGCAAGGAGCCGTACTCCCGCGCCAACCCCCCACCCACAGTGAGTTGCCTTTTCTTTCTTTCTTTGAATTGTCTTCTTTCTTGCCGAGTTTGTTTTGTCCGACCTGACCAGTCGGCTTTGGACAGAATCCCCTCCTCCATCCACTAGCCAGCACCACGGGGCCGGCCCGCGAGTTCCTTGCCGACCAGGCGGAGAGCGACGTCGACGACCCCGATCTGGGGGCGGCGGCTTTGGAAGACGACGCCGAGGGAGGAGGCGACCCGCGGCTCGGGGCCAGTCCAGAGGACTGGCCTGATGATGAGGAGGAGGTCGCCCCCCGCCACCAGCCAGGAGCCAACCATCCCGGCGCGGGCTCTTCCGCCGCGCCGGGTGCTCCAGGCGGCGGGAAGAAGCGCAGGGCCGTGTCGACCTTGTTCGGCAGTCGGCCGAAGAAGCCCAAGAGTTCGGCTGCAGCGACCAAGCGGGACGAAGCGGCCACGAAGGCCATCCGCTTCCGTAAGGAAGTAAAGAAGCCGCCACTGGTCTCCGCGTGAGTATTCCGTCTTAACGCTTTATTCTTTCTTTGTGGCTTTTGTCTGAGTCTTTTACTTGCTTTCCTCGCTTCAGGGCTCCCCTCACTCTTGAGAGGGTTGTCGCCGCCTCCGTCATGGGGTCAGCGGAGACGTCCGCCACCACTCCGCGGGTTGACCCCGCCGCCGACCTCCGGGAGGCGACGGAGCGGAACGCGCAGGAGAAGCGCATCGAGGAAGAGGCCGCCAGCCTGGAGAAGGTGGAGGCCGATAAGGCGGAGGCCTCCACCAAGAAGAAACTGGCGGAGGCCGAAGCCGCCGTCGCGACGAAGCGACAGGCTGAGGAGGCCGCGCACCGCCAATCGGCGGTGTTCGTCACCCCGCTGAACTCTGCGCCACCGCCTCCAGAGTTCACGGGGCAGACTGGGGAAGCCGGCGGCGAGAACCCCATCATGGAGAGGGAAGGCGACGACTCCTCCATGTCGGACGTGATCGTTCCGCCACCACCTCCGCCGCCGTCTGGGAACGCGCAAGGCAAACAGCCGGCGGACCCACCAGTGCCGCCGACTGAAGACGAGGCCGTGGCAAGGCTACTCCTTCAAGTTGGCTCGCCAACGCGCCGCCGTCTTGAGAAGGCGACTTCGGCACCACACCCCCTGGAGACCGGCACCGCCAACTCGGCGATCCCAGACGCCGAAGCGACGAGCGCCGTGCCCATTGGGTGGGTGCGAGGAGGCGGCACGGGGCCGCTGAACCAGGCGCTTCTGGATGTCCAGACGAAGCTGCGAGCTGAGGGCGACACCATCCAGAACTGCACCAAGGCGTACCTGGCGTCGCGGGCAGCCGTCCGGGTATGCTTTCTCTTTGGTCCTTGTTTTCTTGTTCCTCTCTATGGGGGCGCGCCAGTGCATCCACTGGGTGTAGTCCCCGAGTTTCGGGCCGGCTGCTGAGCAGGCGGCCCGGAACTCCAATTGGTGAGTTCCGGGTACTAACTTTTGTCTGAAATACTTGTCGCAGGACTACCACAACCTCCGTGTCACTGCCTTCAACCGCAACATTGAAGAGCTGGGCAAGCGGACCGCCGACTTGTCGGAGAGCCGGAGTGAGTCCTTTTTTCTTCTTTGCGGGGGCGCGCTGGCGCACCCGCGGGCTGCAGTCCTCGAGATTCGGGTCGACTGCTGAGCAGTCAGGCCGGATCTCCCCGGCGACCTTCTTTATTGATGACTTAATGCCTTCTTTCTTCCTTCTCTTCAGAGGCCAACGCTGCTCTTCAACAGCAGCTGAGCGAAGCCAACTCCGCATTGCGTGCCAAGGGGGAGGAGTGCAGCAAGCTCGCCGCAGAGCGCGATCAGCTGGTCGCACAATTGGCAGAACAACAGGATCTGCTCAAGAAGACGCAGAAGGAGGCGGAAGAAACGGAGACCGCCCTCCTGGCCAAGTTCGCAAGCGAGCGCTCCTCCTGGTCTGACAAGGAGGCATTGCTGGCCTCCGGCTTCCACGAGATTGAAGACATCGTTGATGGTGAGTTTCTTTACTTTCTTTCTTTGAGCTGCCGACTATAAGTCGAGCCGACTCCTGATTTTTGACTTGCTTCTTCATTCTTTCTGTCTTGGCAGACTTCTTCCCTGGGCACTCGCAGGCCGCCATCCAAGCCATCGAGGCTGACCATGAAGGTCGGAGGGCAGAAGGCGCAGAGATCGCCGCCGACGCCCCCCGAACCCTTGATGAGCATATCCTGAGCATCGAGGCTCGCCTTCGGCCGGCTCACCGGATGCTGCGCCGGCTTCAATGTGTCGGCGCCCAGGCGATTGCTGCCCTGTGGCCAGACATGCAGGCTCCGCGCACCCCCAGTCGGACTGCCGACTGGCTGGAGGTCGCGGCTGGTCGTCTTGAGGCCTGGAAAGGTTCCTCGGCCTGAGCTGGAGCGCGCCAGATCTTGGAGTTTGTCAAGGCATGGTATCCGGGGCTGGATCTAGACCGGCTGGCCACACTCCGGTCAGAGGCCCAGCCGGAGCTGGCAGCGATGGAAGACGCCCTCGTCAAGCGTGCCGCGGCGATCGCCGAGTACACCGACACCAGCATCTTCGTCCCCGAGCGGGCTAAAGATGGCGAGGAGGTACCGCCGGAGTGGTTTGGGATGAACCTAGACTACGGCGAGGACTCGACGGAGGTGATCGGCTCCAGCGTAGAGGAGGAAGGCGAGGCGGAGGATGGAGGCGAGACGGAAGCTCCAGAAGACGGAGCAGACGACCAGCCTCAGCTCGACCGCGCCTCCAGCAATGAGCCGCGTGTGACCGAGCCGTCTGCCGTCGGAGGCGATCAAGGCGAGACTGCCCAGCCGGCCGCCCCAACGCCTGATGCTGCCGTCTCCTCTGACCCTCCGAATCCGTCTGCCGCCTCCTAAGCTGCCACCTTATCTTTATTTTATCTGCTTTAATAGTCTTTGAAGAACTTGTTAATTCACACAGTTCCACCCGCGGGGTGTATTTTGAACTTCTGCTCGAAGATTCGGCCAAGGGCCTATGTTATGTAAATATTTATCCGAATTCTATCTTTTCTTGCTCATTGCTCTTTTGGCTTTTTCCTTTGCCACCTTCCCTTAGTTGCCGTCTTGCCCGTCGGACAGCCGCTCTACGGACTGCCGTTGGATCAAATGCTTGGCTACTTTGGGAAGGCAAGTACTTAGCCGTTTTAGAGTTTTTTTAGCAAGTTGAATAGAAGGCAGCGAGCCGACTGCTCAATAGTCGGTTTGCGAAAAGAAAAGGAAAGGCTGAAAACCGGCTTAAGCTATGTTTTATGCTTTGAGTCCTTAGCCATTTTTCATGCGAACGCCCATTCTACCTTACTCCTGCCCACCGGACAGTCGCTCTGCGAGCTGCGGCTTCTGATAGGAGATGGCTTAGGCGCCACACACTACTTGTCTGGCTGCAGGAAGCATTTCATAGTGCAAGGCGGCAAGTCCACAGGCCGACTAGTCGAGCCCGGTGCCAAGCGGCATAAAAAAGAGTAACACACTCGTAGGCATAATTCTTATCATACAGACAAAAGAGGGCAGTCCCCGAGCTCGTCTCGGGGGCCCCGAAGTCTTGGTACTTCAATACAAAAGGTAGCGTGGTACATACTGCATCAACTGTAAAATCTTCGGAGGAGATTTGCATGCCATGGCCGCTCTGTCTCTTTGCTGGAGTCGTCCTTCTTGCGTGCTCGGGGCTTCTGAGCGTCAATCAAGTAGTAGGAGTCATTGCCCAGCACTTTGCTGATGATGAAAGGGCCTTCCCAAGGCGCCGACAACTTGTGCTGGCCGGCTGTTCGCTGGATCAGTCGGAGCACAAGGTCGCCCTCTTGGAAAGATCTCGACCTGACCTTCCTGTTGTAGTATCGGCGCAGGCTTTGCTGGTAGATGCTGGACCGGCTGAGTGCCAACAGCCGGCCCTCTTCCAGCAGATCGACGCCGTCTTGACGTGCTTCTTCTGCTTCCTCCTCGGTGTACATGGTGACTCGCAGGGAGTCGAACTCTATGTCCGTTGGGATGACGGCTTCAGCACCGTAGACGAGGAAGAAAGGCGTGAAGCCGGTTGACTTATTTGGAGTCGTGCACAGACTCTAGAGGATGGCTGGCAACTCATCGAGCCAGCAGCCAGCCGAGCGCTCCAGAGGCTCGACCAACCGGGGCTTGATGTCGGACAGGATGAGGCCGTTTGCCCGCTCCACCTGGCCGTTTGATTGCGGATGGGCAACGGACGCTAAGTCCAGTGGGATGCCCTGTGTCGCGCAGAAACGGGCCAAGGTGCCTTTGGCAAAATTTGTGCCGTTGTTGGTGATGATGCTATGTGGTACGCCGTACCGAATTGTGATGTCGGAGATGAAAGTCACGGGAGTCAGATCATTCTGTTTTTTGATTGGCTTCGCTTCTATCCACTTGGTGAACTTGTCCACCGCGACAAGTAAGTGAGTTAAGCCACCTCGTGCCGTCTTGAATGGTCCCACCATGTCTAGGCCCCAAACGACGAAGGGCCAGGAAATGGGGATGGTCTTGAGTGCAGAAGCCGGCTGATGTGGCTTGGAGCGGAACTTCTGGCACCCTTTGCATTTTTGGACCAATTCCTTGGCCTCTTCTAAGGCAGTCGACCATAAGAAACCGTGTCGAAAAGCTTCGGTGACGAGTGCTCTTGAAGCCGCATGGTGGCCGCACTCGCCTTGATGGATGTCTTTGAGAATTGCTTGGCCTTGCTCTGGCTCTACGCAGCGCTGGTAGACACCAGTGACGCTGCGCCTGACCAGCTCTCTGTTGACTATGGTGTAGGCTGCCGCTCGGCGTTGTACTTGCCGAGCCGAGGTCTCATCAGTCGGCAACTCTTTGCTCACCAGGAATTTAAGGATGGGCTGGGCCCATGAGGGTGCTGCTATTTCTTCGACTGCCAGAACTGCGACTTGGACGAGGGCGGTTGGGCCGGGAGGCGGCGGGCTGGAGTCAGCGACCTCTTGCTGGATTAATGAAGTCCCCGGGCCGACTGGTGCAGTCCTCGGGCCGAATTCTGGAGTCTTCGGGCCGGCTTCGACTGTGGCGGCTTTAGGGCCATCTGCCAAAATCCTCGTACCATCTGCTGGGGCTCTGGAGTCGGATCCGACTTCTTTGGGGGGAGCTGGCACAAAGATGGAGTCTGATTCTGGTGAAGGCTTGACAGACGGCGTAAGGAGACGCTGAAGGGCGACGACGGATGGTATTGCCTGGTGGGTGGAGCCGATTCGTGCCAGGGCGTCTGCTTGGTCGTTGTGGTTCCTTGGCACATGGAGGAACTCGCACCCCTCGAAATATCCACTGAGTTGCTGCACGAGGAAACGGTAACTCGCCATGTTTGCATCTTTGGCGTCCCAATCGCCGGACGACTGCTGGACCACTAAATCCGAGTCGCCATAACACAGGATCCGGTGAATGCCAAGCTCTTTGGCAAGCCGGAGTCCGTGAATGAGCGCCTCGTATTCGGCGACGTTGTTGGAGGCGGCAAAGTGGATTTGCAGTGCGTATTTGAGCTTGTCGCCTTTAGGAGAAGTGAGGACAACGCCGGCTCCTAAGTCGGTGCGCATTTTGGAGCCGTCGAAATGCATCCGCCAATGGGTGGAGTCGGGCGCTGGTGGTAGATACTGGGTCTCGGTCCAGTCGACGAGGAAGTCGGCCAATGCCTGTGACTTGATGGCGGTGCGGGGCTGGTAGTAGATGGTGTAAGGAGCCAACTCTATGGCCCATTTGGCCACTCGGCCAGAAGCATCTCGGCTTCCAATGATCTCGGCCAGTGGGGCCGTGCAGACCACGGTGATTGGGTGCTCTTGAAAGTAAGGCTTCAACTTCTTGGCGGCAAAGTGCACGCCATAGCACATCTTCTGGTAGTGGGGGTAGTTCTGCTTGGAGGTCGACAACACTTCGCTCAGGTAATATACCGGTCTCTGGACAGGTAGTGCCTTGCCTTCCTCCTTGCGTTCTACTACAATGACCGTGCTGACTACCCGGCTGGTGGCGGCGATGTACAGGAGCATGGGCTCCTTAGGAGTCGGAGCCGCCAGAACGGGTGGAGTAGTCAACATCTTCTTCAACTGAAGAAAGGCTTCGTCCGCCTTGTGGTTCCACTCGAAAAAAGTGGTCTTCTTCATGAGCTGGTATAAGGGGAGAGCTTTCTCGCCCAGCTGACTGATGAATCGGCTGATGGACGCTAAGCAGCCAGTGAACTTTTGCACGTCCAGCAGTCGGCTGGGTACCTCCATCCTCTCAATGGCCTTGATCTTTGCAGGGTTGCACTCTATGCCGCGCTCAGAGACCAGGAAACCAAGGAGCTGGCCGGCTGGTACTCCAAAGACGCACTTCTCAGGGTTGAGCTTGATCTGGAATCGGCGCAGGTTCTCAAAGGTCTCCTTGAGGTCTTCCAGCAGTGTTCCACGCTTCTCCATCTTCACCACCACATCGTCCACGTAGACGTGGGCGTTCCTGCCGAGTTGCTTGAGGAGGCATTTCTGCATGCAACGTTGAAAGGTGGCGCCAGCATTCCTTAAGCCGAATGTCATGGTTAGATAGTAGAAGGCTCCGAATGGTGTGATGAAGGCGGTCTTTAGTCTGTCATCCGGGTTTAACTTGATCTGGTGATATCCTGAATATGCATCCAAGAAGCTCAGTAGCTCGCATCCAGCTGTGGAATCTATCACCTGATCGATTCTCGGTAAAGCAAACGGGTCCTTGGGGCAAGCCTTGTTGAGGCTTGTGTAGTCGATACACATTCGCCACTGCTTGTTCTTCTTCAGTACTAGGACCGGGTTGGCTAGCCAGTCGGGAAAGAACACCTCCATAATGAAGCCAGCTGCCAGGAGTCGGGCTATCTCTTCTCCGACAACTCTTCTCTTTTCTTCTAATAAGCGGCGCAAGGGCTGCCTGACTGGCTTTGCATCAGATCGGACATGTAACTTGTGCTCGGCGAATTCCGTCGGTACACCCGGCATGTCTTTGGGGGACCATGCGAAGATATCCCGATTCTCATGGAGGAAATCGACGAGCTCGCCTTCCTATTTGCTATCGAGGTTTGCGCCTACGACAGCGTACCTCTCCGGGTGCTCCGGATCCAAGGGTATCTTCTTTATCTCTTTGGCCGGCTTGAACGAACCCTCAGCCTCCGACTCCTTGGGGTTGGGCGACACCTCTAGCTGCTTGCCGGCCATCGCCACAACCCGGTCAAGGAGCCGCTTCTCGGCTGCGATCACTAGGGACTCGACCAACCGACTACTCTCAGCCACACAGGCAGATGACTTCTGGTGTCGCCGGCTATGGTCAGAATCCCCTTAGAGCTAGGCATCTTCATCTTGAGGTAGGTGTAGTGGGGGACCGCCATGAACTTGGCCAGGGCAGGTCGGCCAAGTAATGCATGATATGGGCTCTCGAGATCCACCACCTCAAACCAAACTGACTCTCGGCGGAAGTGATCTTTGTGTCCAAAGAGGATGTCCATCAAGATCTTGCCGATTGGTGAGCAAGAAAGGCCAGGAACAATGCCGTGGAACACAGTCCGGCTGTTCTGAAGCTGTCTTTGCTTGATTCCTAACTTCTCCATGGTGTCCTTGTACAGGATGTTGATGCTGCTGCCTCCGTCTATCAGAACTCGCGAGAAGCGAGCAGCTCGCCTATCCGTGGCAAAGGTGGCTTCCAAGACCAAGGCATAAGAGCCCGGACTCGGCATCGCCTCTGGGTGATCAGCCCTGCTCGAACTGATAGGCCTCTCGGACCAGTGCATGAATTCTGGTGTCTCTGATGCTACCGCATTCACCTCTCGCTGCTGCAGCCGCCTGCTGCGTCAATCATCAGCCACGCTGGTAAATATCACGTAGGCCCCGTTCTCTTCGAGGTACTCGTCTTGTACTGCGTCGACTGGCCTGACAGCCGGCTGCTGGGACGGAGGCGGAGGCTGCTGCCCAGCAGGCGGGGGAGGCAGGAGGCCGTCTCCTTTGGCAATCCTGGTGAGCCAGTGGCACTTCCGGGTGGTGTGATTCGACGGCTTCGCGCCTCTATGGAACTTGCAAGGGCCATCCAGAGTCTGCTCGTATGAGAAAGCTGGCAACCAGTTGGGCTTGCCGCCTTTCTGTCGCTTGGGTGGAGGCTGCCCATCTGGCTGCTGGTCTTCGACTGTTGCCACCTGCCGACTGCTGGAAGCCGGCTGCTGGGCCTTGCGCTTGTGGTCGCTCTGCTGTTGCCGCCGACCGGCGTCTCCAGCCGGAGTTCCAGGAGCCTGAGGGGCCACTTTGCGAGTCGCGCTAACTTGAATCTCCGCTTTCATGGAGGAGTCAGCCGTGGCGTACTTGTCTTCTATGATCAGCAGCTCGTCGAGGGTTTCTGGCTCATCGCAAAGGAGCTTGTGCTTGAGGAGGGTGCCTTCTCTGCACCCGGTGGTGAAGTACTCGATAGCCTGCACCTCGTGCACGCCCTCACAAGAGTTCCGGAGCTCGGCCCAACGTGTGAGGTAGTCGCGAGTCGACTCGTTGGGGCCTTGCATGCACAAGGAAAGCTGACGAGGCTTGGGAGGATGCTTGTACGTGCTTGTGAAGTTGTGGACGAATGCATCGATGAAGTCGACCCAGCTATTGATGCTGCGGGGTTTCAAGCTGTTCAGCCATGTCCGGGCCGTGCCCTGGAGCATGAGCGGAACGTATTTTACGGCAACACGCTTGTTGCCGTTAGCTATGCTGACGGCCGTGGAGTAGTCAACCAACCAGTCCTCCGGCTTCACGGAGCCGGTGTACTTGGGCGTGTCTCTTGGGAGCGTGAACCCTTTGGGAAAGGGCTCGTCTCGAATGCGGGGCCCAAAACAAGGCGGACCCAGCTCGTCTTCTTCTTCCAGCGCCAGGGATCGGCGAAGTCGGTCGATCCGGTGGTGAGCGTTGTTTTCTCCGACTCCCTCTCGGCGGCCAAGGCGGTCGCCGAGAGTCGGATGGTCAACAGGCGGTGGGGAGACTCGCCTTTCCTTGCGAGGAGGAGGAGGCGGGCAGCCGCCCCGTCGTTCCACTGCTCTCGGGCGACCATCTTGGTCGCGCTCTATGGTAATGCGAGTCCGACTGTGGCTGACAGCCGACTCCTTGTCCTTCCTACCTCGGGCGCCACCAGTCGGCATCCGAGACATCGCGCCTTGATCTCGGCGTGGAGGCGGGTCGTTGTTTTGTCGCTGCGGTGCCTCTGTGCGACAGCCGGCCTCATTCTGCGCGGCAGCCGCATCGAGGAGCCACTGGACTCGCTCTGTCATCAGGCGGCGCTCTTCACCCTCGAAGTTGTCCAACTCGTCCGCCGCCGCCTGGGGGGCTCGAATGTTCTCCGCAGGCATGGCGTACACAGGGCGATTCGCCCCGAACAGGTTGGCGATGGCTACCCCGCGCTGCTGGACCGCACCTAGGCGGCTGGGCCCAAGTGGGGCTGGCGAACCACCCACAGCACGATCCATCTCACACTGGTAGGCTTCTGACAAGCGTCTCATGCTAGCCAACTTCTTCGCGCCTTCGATGAGCTGAAGGCGGCGCGCCTCCAACGTCTCCGCGTCAGCGTCTTCCGGAATAGGCGCAGTCAGGTCTTGCAATGCCGCGCCAAGTGGGTCATGCGCTCCTCGGTGGGATGCTTGTCATGACTGATGACGATCACCTCTGTGATAGTGCTTCCGTCGCTCTCCGCATGAGGGAGCGGCTCGTCGTAGACCACCATGTTGGTGGGGAACGTGTCGAGCGACGCGGTGTCGGAGTCGACCAGCATCGGGTCGGTGGAGCCTACAGACTCCAAATCCACGGCAGGCTCGCCGGTGACATGGAGTTGGTCAAGGAGGCCCACGAGGAGGCTCTCGGGGCCGCCCGTGCCTGCGTTGGATGCAGGCTCGTCGGAGAGGCGAACCTCGCTGACAAGATCGGCGAGGTAGCTGGATGCGCAGGCGATCTCAGCGCCGTGCAGCGCGTCGGCGCAAACTCCGTCTGGCATGCCGGGCTGGCTGCGCTCGCCAGGGAGGAAAAGGGTTCCCGTCCAGAACAGATCTCCGGACGACGGCGCACCTGGCCCCGCGGTGGGCGCCAAATGTCGGGGGTTGGGTGCGACATATGCCAAATGATGGCTTATCATGGTGGGGGCGAGTAGAACGTCGCCGGTGCCTAGAAACGGGATGAGGCGAAGGCATGCACGCCGGTGAATCTTACCCAGCTTCGGGGCTCTCCGGGGAGATAATACCCCTACTGCTGCTCTGCGGGGTCTCCGCATGATCACTATGGCAAAGTGTGTACGCTGTTGCTCCTTGAGTTGTTTCCTGGAGGTAGGAGAAGGTTGGGCTAGCTCTCTCCTTCCTATATGATCTAGTCTAGTGCTAAATGGATTCGAACCCTTTGCATGGGTGTCCTGGGGGGTTTATATAGGCCTACCCCCAGGGGTACAATGGTAATCTGGCTGGGCACGGACCCAGCCGTCAGCTTCTCCGGCCTCCGTCTTCTCCGCCGACTGCTGGGGCCCGCTAACTGGCGGGCCCCGCCGACTGGTTTGGTACGACGCCGACAGGCCGTGTCCGCCGCTGGCGGGTCTTGCCGGCTGCTGATTACTATAGTCGTGCTTCTAATGACGCGGGCTTGGTCATGGAGTCGTGGCAACAGCCCCGCCGCCTGGCGGGCGATCACTGTTGCCACTCTCCGTCACATCTGGTTAATGGCGCGTGGGCCCCAGGGGAGGGGCTGGCCGACTCTCGGGGGCCGACTGGTGGCGCACTTGCCGTCTTCTAGGGTCTCGCTGGCTGGTGGGACCCGCCGCCCCAGGGTCGTACAGACAAGCCGTCGTGGGCGCAGGATTCGGTCCACTGGTGCTGATGTCAGGGCCGGCATGGAAACAGTGCCGCGCCGCACGGAGATCTCCGCGGGTACGGCGTACTGTGGCCATGCCTGCCTCTGGAAAGGGGTGGGAGCAGGCTTCACTGTAGCCACTCCCCTGTCCTGTCCCTCTTGATGAGGACATGGGGTTTGTTGGAGTCGCGGGCCGACACCCCAAGGCCGGCTTCTCGGGAAGTCGTCAGTCAGGAGTCGGCTTATCCTGAAGTCGTTCCTGGGACTCGGCCGCGAGTGGCCAGTCGGTTGCCTTGCCGCCGACTTCTCAGAAGGCGGTTCTTTGTCCTGGGGTCTTGAGGGGCGCAGCCTGCCCCGATGTCTTGAAAGGTTCTGGGACTCGGGTTAGCCTACCCGTGGCCCATTACTCCGACAGTAGCGGGGTCCTAATGGAAACTAAGGGATATTAAGGCCTTCTTTTAATAGAGTACCAGACCAAAGCATTAACACATAGTGAATACATGAACTCGTCAAACTACGGTCATCACGGGGAGTGGTCCCGATTATTGTCACTTCGGGGTTGCCGGATCATAACACATAGTAGGTGACTATAGACTTGCAAGATAGGATCAAGAACTCTCATATATTGTTGAAAACATAATAGATTCAGATCTGAAATCATGGCACTCGGGCCCTAGTGACAAGCATTAAGCATAGCAAAGTCATAGCAACATCAATCTCAGAACATAGTGGATACTAGGGATCAAATCCTAACAAAACTAACTCGATTACATGATAAATCTCATCCAACCCATCATCGTCCAGCAAGCCTACGATGGAATTACTCACGCACGGTGGTGAGCATAATGAAATTGGTGATGGAGGAAGGTTGATGATGACGATGGCGACGAATTCCCCTCTCCGGAGCCCTGAACGGACTCCAGATCAGCCCTCCTGAGAGAGTTTAGGGCTTGGCGGTGGCTCCGTATCGTAAAACGCGATGAATCCTTCTCTCTGATTTTTTCTCCCCGAAAGTGAATATATGGAGTCAAGGTTGAGGTCGGTGGAGCGTCAGGGGGCACACGAGGCAGGGGGCGCACCCAGGGGGGTAGGGTGCGCCCCCACCCTCGTGGACAGGTGGTGTCCCCCCTGGTGTGGATCTTTCTTCTAGTATTTTTTATATATTCCAAAATAATTCTCCGTTGATCTTTAGGTCATTCCGAGAACTTTTATTTCTGCACAAAAATAACACCATAGCAATTCTGCTGGAAACAACGTCAGTCCGGGTTAGTTCTATTCAAATCATGCAAGTTAGAGTCCAAAACAAGGGCAACATTGTTTGGAAAAGTAGATACGACAGAGACGTATCACTAAGCTGTCGTTTCTTAAAGTTTGGAGATGCGACACTTATGTCAAAAGGCTTCAGCCTGGTAAGCTCGAACCCAAAGCGAAGAAGTGCATCTTCATGGGATACCCTAAACAAACTACTGGATATACCTTCTACCACATATCCGAAGGCAAGATCTTTGTTGCTAAGAATGGGTCATTTCTAGAGAAGGAGTTTCTCGGGGAAGAAGTGAGTGGGAGGAAAGTAGAACTTGATGAGGTAGTTGTACCTTCTCTCGAATTGGAAAGTAGCACATCAAAGAAAACCATTCCCGTGATGCCTACACCAACTAGAGAAGAAGATAACGATAATGATCATGAAACTTCATATCAAGTTACTACTGAACCTCATAGGTCGAATAGAACACGTACCGCACCAGAGTGGTACGATAATCTTGCACTGGAAGTCATGTTGTTAGACAACGACAAACCTTCGAACTATGAAGAAGCTATGATGAGCCCAGATTCTGACAAATTAATTATTTGAGGCCATGAATCTGAGATAGGATCCATGTATGAGAATAAAGTGTGGACTTTGGTGGACTTGCCCGATGATCGGCAAGCTATTGAGAATAAACAGATCTTCAAGAAGAAGACGGACACTGATGGTAATATCACTGTCTACAAAGCTCGACTTGTCGCAAAAGTTTTTCGACAAGTTCAAGGGGTTGACTACGATGAGACTTTCTCACCCGTAGTGATGCTTAAGTCTATCCGAATCATGTTAGCAATTGACGCATTTTATGATTATGAAATCTGGCAAATGGATGTCTAAACTGCATTCGTTAATGGGTTTCTTAAAGAAGAGTTGTATATGATGCAACCAGAAGGTTTTATTGATCCTAAATGTGCTAACAAAGTGTGCAAGATCCAGCGATCCATTTATGGACTGGTGCAAGCATCTCGGAGTTGGAATATACGCTTTGATGATGTGATCAAAGCATATGATTTTATACAGACTTACGGAGAAGCTTGTGTTTACAAGAAAGTGAGTGGGAGCTTTGTAGCATTTCTGTGTTATATCTAGATGACATATTACTGATTGCAAATGATATAGAATTTTTGGATAGCATAAAAGGATACTTGAATAAGAATTTTTCAATGAAAGACCTCGGTGAACCTGCTTATATATTGGTCATGAAGATCTATAGGGATAGATCAATACCCTTAAAAGGACTTTCACAAAGGACATACCTTGACAAAGCTCTGAAGAAGTTCAAAATGGACCAGTCAAAGAAAGGGATCTTGCCTGTGTTGCAAGGTGTGAAATTGAGTCAGACTCAAAGTCCGACCACGGCAGAAGATAGAAAGAAAATGGAAGGCATTCCCTATGCCTCAGCCATAGGTTCTATTTATGTATGATATGCTATGTACCAGACTTGATGTGTGCCTTGCCATAAGTTTGGCAGGGAGGTTCCAAAGTAATCCAGGAGTGGATCACTGGACAATGGTCAAGAATATCCTGAAGTAACTGAAAAGGACCGAGGATATATTTCTCATTTATGGAGGTGACGAAGAGCTCGTCGACTCATCGTAAAGGGTTACGTCAATGCTAGCTTTGACACCGACCTGGATGACTCTAAGTCACAATCCAGATACGTATTTATATTGAATGGTGGAGCTGTTAGTTGGTGCAGTTCCAAGCAAAGCGTCGTGGTGGGATCTACGTGTGAAGCAGAGTACATAGCTGCTTCAGAAGCAGCGCATGAAGGAGTCTGGATGAAGGAGTTCATATACGATCTAGGTGTAATACCCAGTGCATCAGGTCCAATGACAATCTTTTGTGACAACACTGGAGCAATTACCTTAGCGAAGGAATCTAGGTTGCACAAGAGAACCAAACACATCAAGATATCAACTCCATTCATCAAAAGGTCAAGGATCGAGGCATAGAAATTTGCAAAGTAAATACGGATCTGAATGTGGCAGACCCGTTGACTGAACCTCTTCCACAGGAAAAACATGATCAACACCAAGACTCGATGGGTGTTAGATTCATTACTATGTAATCTAGATTATTGACTCTAGTGCAAGTGGGAGACTATTGGAAATATGCCCTATAGGCAATAATAAAGTGGTTATTATTATATTTCCTAATCATGATAAAGGTTTATTATTCATGCTAGAACTGTATTGACCGGAAACATAAATACATGTGTGGATGCATAAACAAATACCATGTCCCAAGTGAGCCTCTACTAGACTAGCTCGTTGATCAGAAGATGGTTAAGGTTTCCTAACCATATACATGTGTTGTCACTTGATAATGGGGTCACATCATTAGGAGAATGATGTGATGAACAAGACCCATCCATTAGCATATCATATGATCCTTCAGTTTTTGATACTGCTTTCTTAAATGTCAAATACATATTCCTTTGACCATAAGATCATGCAACTACCGGATACCAGAGGAATACCTTGTATGCTATCAAACGTCACAACATAACTGGGTGATCATAAAGGTGCTCTACATGTATCTCTGAAGGTGTCTGTGGAATTAGCGTGAATCGAGATTGGGATTTGTCACTCCGTATGACAGAGAGGCATCTCTAGGCCCTCTCAGTAATACACATCACAAGAAGCTTGCAAGCAAAGTGACTAAGGAGTTAGTTGCAAGATGATGTATTACGAAACGAGTAAAGAGACTTGCTGGTAACGAGATTGACTAGGTATGGAGATACCGACAATCGAACCTCGGTCAAGTAACATATCGACAGACAAAGGGAACTACTATGTATGTTGTCATAAAGGTTCGACCGATAAAGATCTTCGTAGAATATCTAGGAACCAATATGGGCATCCAGGTCCTACTATTGGTTATTCACCGGAGAAGCGTCTCGGTCATGTCTACATCATTCTCGAACCCTTAGGGTCCGCACGCTTAACGTTCATTGACGATATAGTATTATATGAGTTATGTGAGTTGGTGACCGAATGTTGTTTGGAGTCCTGGATGAGATCACGGATATGACAAGGAGCTTCGGAATGGTCCGAAGGTAAAGATCGATATACAGGGCGATACTATTTTGTATCTGGAAAGGTTTTGGAATGCTCCTGGTATTTATCAAATCATCGGAAGCAGTTCCGGGAGACCTACGTGGAGTTATTGAGCCAAACAGGCCAAGGGAGGGAGCACACCAGCCCACAAGGGGACTGGTGCGCCCACCTCCTGGCCGCCGGCCCTCTAGGGAAGGAAAGGGGGGCGCCTAAGGCAGGGAGCCGCCGGCCCCCCTCCTGCCATCTCCTCCACCCCCTAGGAAGGAGGGGGTCCCTAGGGAAGGCGCCTAGGGCGGCCGCCGGCCCCCTTGGGGGCGCGCCTAGGCAGCCTTCCCTCCCCCTCCACCTATATATATGTGAGGAGGGAGAGGGGCAACACACACCATGATCCCCAAGCCGTGTGTGGCGCCCATATCCCTCTAGTTCTAGTTCCTCCTCCGTCCATGTCCGTTATGCTTGGCAAAGCCATGTGGATATTTTCACCACCACCGTCCCCACGCCATCGTGTTGTAGGAACTCATCTACTACTTTGCCTCTCTTGCTGGATCGAGAAGGCGAGAACGTCATCGAGCTAAACGTGTGCAGAACGCAGAGGTGTCGTACGTTCGGTACTTGATCGGGACGGGTCGTGAAGTTGTACGACTACATGAACCGCGTTGATAAACGCTTCCGCGTAGCGATCTACAAGGGTATGTAGATGCTCTCCCCCTCTTGTAGCTATGCATCTTTATGGATAGATCTTACGTGTCCGTAGAATTTTTTTGTTTCCCGTGCAACGTTTCCCATCATTTTTACCTGGATGTGGAGGAACCAATGCCAAGTATTGTTTTTGTGAAGAGCATGAACTTCTTCATCCATAGCTTTTCTCCATATGGGATCAGCAAGAGACTCATTGAGAGTGCGTGGTTCTCCTGTATAATCTATAATCTATAATCTATACACTACCAGAATTAGCTAGTTGTCGACGGCCGTGGGCCGTCGGCATAGGCCCAAAAGCCATCGGCAAAGGAGTACGCCGACGGCCCTCGTCGGCATAGCCCCGTCGGCAACTCGTACATTGGTGTACCTCAGGGCGGCCGTCGGCATACAAAAACCGTCGGCATAGTGAGCTAAGCCGACGGGGGCCGTACCACCGCCAGCATACACACACCGTCGACAACATTTTCCACCTGACGGACGTTGGCGGCGCCGCCGTTAAAGGTGTGCCAATTATACGCTGACACATGGCAACCTTTGGGCGACCGTGTCCTGGCGGTACGCCGACGGTTAGGCCATCGGCATAGCTTTTGGGGCTATGCCGACGACCTAACCGTCGGCCTAGAGATGCCACATGTCAGCTGTTGAGCTGACCTGGTGCGTAGCTACGTCGACGGTTAGGCCGTCGGCATAGCGTTAGAGCTGTGCCGACAGCCAAGCCGTAGGCATAGCTTGAAACACGTATGAAAAAAAATGGCTGCCCAACAGCCGGTGAGCACGGCGAGCAAGGGAAGCGACGCGCAGGTCATGTTCGTCCAGAGGCCAGCCGGCGTGCAGCTCCGATGAGCAGCGCATCTTGCCGCTCCGACGTCCTAGGTTTCCGGCGAGCAGCACATCCTACATCCGACGAGCAACACATCCTGCGAGTAGAACTCCGACGAGAGGCAGCACGGCTCCCTCGACGGTGCCGCTCGTACACCTTGGCCTCGGGTTTGGAGGGGCTCGGATCTCACACGGCTCGCTCGGCGAACGGCCGGTGGGGCAAGACGGCTCCCTCGGCGGTGGAGACGAGCGGTCGAGCCGAACGGCCGGTGGGGCACCACTGCTCCCTCGACGGTGGAGGCGAGTGGCCGAGCCGAAGAGCCGGTGGGGCACTATGGCTCCCTCAGCAGTCGAGGCGTGCGGCAGGTAGGGGCGAGCGGCCATTGGGACGCGATGGCTGTGGGGCCAGGCGGCGGCGGATCTGCAGGGGCGAGCGGCGGCGGCGGATCCGCAGGGGCAAGCGGCGACGGCTTCGTTCGGTGGGGGCGCAGATGAGAGAGAGAGAGAGCGTCGTGCGCAGAGAGACGAGCGTGAGAGAGATAAGATCGAGGGGAGAGGATAACGTGCGTGGAACGTGGGGTGGTGCATGCATCCAGCCATCCACGTCATCGATCCAGGTGACTAGGTGGCCAGCCAATAGGAAGGCTTCATTTTTTGTGCTTCTTTACGTATTTGTTTTGCTAGATTTATTAGGTTTATTTTTACTAAATCTTTTCTAACTTTTTCCACACATTCTATGAATCATAAGCTGACATCCTGCCAAATTTCAATTTTTTTATTTTCCTTTGAATTTTTTAGAATTAAAAAATTGATAAACTCATTTTGCCTATAGTCATTTGAGAAATTGTATGCAAAGTGGTTTGTCAAATCATATATGATGTCTTTAGGGTATGTGTAGGCCTGGTGCAACCAAAGGAGGGGCAGGCTCCACCACCGAAGGGCGAATGTACATCGGCGGCATGCCGGATATAGCCGTTAAAATCCACTGAAAATCATACGATATTGGAAATCCTTGGGACCTCGCACGGTGTCGTCATATGGCCCTTGTAGGGTGTGGTAAAAGTTTGAGTGTGTTTCGCAGAAGCCTGACCGGAGGCCGCTTCTAAACCGCCCATGTCCGAGGTAGTATCGGGCTATCGAGAGAGAATGTGTCCGGATTGTGAAGGAAGTGCGCTTCACATTGTTCCGTTGTACTCGAAACTTCTCGTACTCTCAAAGGGGGGCATTGCATGACACGTGCCATGACATGGCATTTTTCGGGTGCGCCTGCAATATTTGAGAAGTTTATTGCATATTTAGGGTTTCAATGCGGGAAATTGCCAACGTGCACGCGGCCACCTTAAATGATGTTAAGAGGTGGTTTGTAAAATCATGTATGATGTCATTGCGGTATGTGCAGGCCTAGTGCAACCAAAGGAGAGGCACTGCCGCCGTCACTTTCACACATGCATCAAGACCCGTGCGGTGTTTCGGTGGCATAGCTACACCCAGAAGGCCACCACGAAGCCTCATTGACCAGGAGATCTAGCCCTTTGACTATCGCCGGACGGGCTTTGACTAGTGGACTCTTCCACCTGGTTGCGATAGGCTAGCCCATAGGAACATCCTCGAACACAGTCTGGACCCAACCCACCACTAGATCCCTCCGGCTCGACCTGACGCGCACGATCCCCCCCCCTCCAAGTGACGGCGGCAGTGCCATCCGTGGAGGAGGGCCACACCCCGGAGCCCCAAGACGGGCGTCTACGCATGTAACATCACTTACACACATGCATCAGGACCCGTGTGGTGTTTCGGTGGCACAGCTACACCAGGAAGGCCACCACGAAGCCCTGTTGACCGGGAGATCTAGCCCTTTGACTATCGCTGGACGGGCTATGACCAGTGGACTCTTCCACATGGTTGCGATAGGTCAGCCCATAGGAACAATCCCGCACACGGTCTGGACCCAACCCACCATTAGATTTCGTCCGGCTCGAACCGACGCGCATGATTCCCCCCTCCAAGTGACGGCGGCATTGCTGTCCGTGGAGGAGGGCACACCCGGGAGCCCAAGAATAGCGTCTACGCATGTCACAACACTTTCACACATGCATCACGACCAGTGCGCTGTTTCAGTGGCATTGCTACAGCCGGAAGGCCACCACGAAGCCTCATTGACCAGGAGATCTAGGCCTTTGACTTTCACCGGATGGGTTTGACCAGTGGACTCTTCCAACTGGTTGTGATAGGTCACCCCATAGGAACATCCCCGAACATGGTCTGGACCCAACCAAGCACTAGATTCCCTCTGGTTCTACCCGACGCGCATGATTCCCTCCTCCAAGTGACGGCGGCACTGCCGTCCGTGGAGGGGGGCAACACCGCAGAGACCCAAGACGGGCGTCTACGCATGCCACATGACTTTCACACACGCATCTGGACCCAATACGATGTTTCGATGGCATAGCTACACCCCAAAGCCCCACCGACCGGACTAACCATAGCCCCGTTGACCAGGAGATCTAGGCCTTTGACTTTCATCGGACGGGCTTTTACCGGTGGACTCTTTCATCTAGTTGCGATAGATCAGCCCATAGGAACAACCCCGAACATGGTCTGGACCCAACCAAACACTAGATTCCCTCCGGTTCTACTTCTACCCGACGCGCACGATTCCCCCCTCCAAGTGACGGCGGCACCGCCGTCCGTGGAGGGAGGCACACCTCGGAGCCCAAGAAGGGCGTCTACGCATGCCACAACACATTCACACATGCATCAGGACCCGGTGCGAGATTATGATAAGAAAATCATTTAAAAGTTGTCCAAATCTAGTGAAGTATCAATTACGTATGATTTTTACCAAGTGTAAGGACCTATATGCAAAATTACATGATGTTACATTTTAACATACTCAAAAGTAAAAACAAACTGGATATTCATAATCTATGGAAAATTCTGCCCCAAATCCATATATAATTTGTGTATGTTTAAGTTTATATAAATTAGATTTAAATTAATCAAATCTAAGGTTTAATAAAAATGAAAAATGAGAAATAAAAACATATAATATATACGCCGACGGTATCCCCGTCGGCATAGAGAGCCCATGTGTTTTTTGCTGAATAAAAAAAGGTTTGCAAGCTATGCCGACGGCCTCCGTCTGGACCTAGGTCGGTGGACCCACCTGTGTGCCGACGACGGCTCTATGCCGACGGCCCCCGTCGGCATAGTGGAAGATATGCCGACGGCCCCCGTCGGCATATATGGAGGTTTGCCAACGGCTTTAGTACGCCTACGGCATTTTCTCGGCCGTCGGCATACCACGATTTATGCCGACGGGGGCCGTCAGCATAGAAAAGGCCGTCGGCAGCGGCCGTTATTCTGGTAGTGATAATACCTAAATAGTTCACCCCACTAACATATTTCTCTTGACATGCAGCCTATCCACCTCATTAATCTGCCATATCATTAATTAGTGGGGATGAACTATTTAGGTATTATAGTTTTAGAGGTCTTGCAGCGTCCTGTCCTTTTCCATATTTAGCGACTGAAGCCCAATGGTCTCATAAGAAGAAGACCAACAACCGCATGCTCTCCGTTTCCACCTCACGCACGCATCCATTCATCTCATCGTTATGCTCCACCTCTCCCCACCCAATGCTTTAATGCAACAACGTCTCCTCCCCTCCCCTCCCCTCTGCACATCTCGGTACTTAACTTCTAACGGTCCCCTCTCCACCCCCTTCTGCTTCTCCTGCAGTTCAATACCACCGGCTGCCTCATCCGCACTCCACTCCAAGCAGGCAAGCACCAACAAGGCACATTCTTCGCCTACTGTCGACGGCGCCCACCTCCACAAAGCACAGCCCGACAGCAACAGCACTGCCCTCCCCACCGCGCATCGATGCAGTGCCCTTCAGCGTATCCACCACACGGCTGCCGATGGCAGGGACAGCGGATTTCATGGTCTCGGCATGGTGGTGACTTTTACACGGTATACGGAAATTAATCGGCCCCTACGCCTCCGTCGTCCAACGTCCCAGCCGTTCATGGCGCGCGGCACATGGCCTGGCCCTCGTCCCTTCATTGCTCCCAACGAGTCACGTTATGCATCATGGCTGCCGAGGACAGCGGTGGCGCATGACCCCGGAACGACTTCATCTCCATCACGTGGGTCTCTCTTTCTCATCCGTAGAAGCCTTCAACTCTTCGGTACCCCAACGTCCAATACTCCGCATCTGACCTGGCTGACCCCAGCGATCGCTACTTCCGTCGGCAAGGAGTTGCGACCTGCGGTGACCCCCTTTTGCAACCGAGCTCGGCCGAAGGTGAGAAGAAGATATGGGATTTCTTTTATGCTGCATCATTGGAAGATTTGACCCAAAATTTGTTTGGTCTTTTGGAATCGTGAGCATCTAGAGTTTGATAAGGTGAGAGATCCTTTAATTTATTTTGCCTAAGGCATTTTGTTCAAAAATTTCACCATGGGATTTTGGACTACGTCAACATTTAATCAGAAGAAGATTCTTGGGCAAGTAGTAAGAGGTATACTTTTCAACGTAAAATCAGTTTTATTGAATGCCCCTATTCTGAAGATTATATCTGCGTGGTGTGGTCTGTCAGGGAATTAATTATAGGTGGGTTCTAATTCATGTATGCTGCTTGCATGTGAGGGTGTTGGCCTAGTCGGTACCGGAGACGGTGACTCTATTCGTACCACCTGATAGAGTTATAAAACTGGTACTGATCAGTAATCATCACCGGCATGATTTTGTACCTAACTAGCTGGCTGATCACCAGGAAGGAGATGACGCAGACCAGTGGCGAAACATGTGTGGAAGAAGGCGACCAAGATGACGTTCGAGGGCATTTGTTCGTTTTTCTTCTCATGACATTAGACGAAATTATCAAAGGCACGTATGACCTTAGCTATCTTACCATCATTTTTTCCACTTTTTTTTTGTAGAAATCCATGAAGGGCAATTCACATATGAACATGCATGTATTTCAAAAATCAGCTTATGATCGTACTGAAGTTGGACTTCCAGAAGGCTTTCGATACTGTCAGTTGGGATGCCTTGCAACGAATTTTTGTGGCCAGGGGGTTCGGGCAACGTTGGATCAAGTGGATCTCCACAATCTTCCACTCCAGCTCCGCTCAAATCATGATGAATGGACAACTGGGAGAGAAAATCATATCCAAATGCGATTTAAGACAGGGAGATGCCCTCTCACCATATCTATTCATTTTAGTTGCTGATGTTCTGCAATAGCTATGCGAGGAGGAGTATAGGAGTGGTGTACTCAAGCACCCTCTTGGGGTAGATGGCCCATTGCCGGTCCTACAATATGCGGACGACACACTCTTACTTGTGCAAGGGGACACACAACAAATCACCATCGTCAAAAGGATTCTGGACGACTTTGCAAGCTTCCACAACAGAATGGTGGGCTACGAGTGCGCGATATTGCTTCTCACAATAAAGCGATGGTATGCAAGGTTTTGGCGCAGATTCTTCAGCACAACAACGTACCCTGCTACAAATGGTTCGCGTCCAGGTTCTGCAGCATAAGCTTACCTACCAGTCCGCACAATGGAGACACCGCTATCTAGCGTTGCCTGAAGTCATGCATGCTCCTAGTGCAGCAGGCCACGAGATGTGAGCTCGGGGACGACACTCACATATCGTTCTGGTCTGACTTGTGGCTCGACTGCGGGCGACTCATGTTCTGCTTCCCAATCTTGTATACTTTCTCCATCACCAGATCATGCACCGTTGCCTCCCAGTACATGAATGGACAGTGGATGCTACAACTACACCCCAACCTCTCTGCTACTGCCTCCCAGGAGTTGCAAATTCTCAGCACAATGCTGCTCCACATCGCCCCAGTAGCTGATCAGCCTGACGTTAGAAGACCAATTGCCCTTCATCAAAAACTGTCCACGACATACTTCTACCAGCTACTTACTTTCAGAGGTGTTGGCTGCCCCATGGAGCCCTTCATCTGGAACAAAACCATCCCTAAGAGGCATCACATCTTCCTCTGGATTGCTATCAAGGACAGACACAACACTAGGGACAACATGCTCCGGAAACACTGGACAAAAATTGCGAAACATAATGGATGCGAGCGCTGTCCAGCGGCTGAGACCATGCTGCATATCTTACTCAGATGCCAACCGGCTCACGCAGTTTGGTCCAGGAGGATGCTCTTTGATGATGCAGTATCAGCCACGATGCCCATCGGCTTCATCACTTCCCCGGCACCACAAAGACTGTATGGACGGCTCTGGAATATTTTCTTTGCGGCATGTGCAGTAGCTCTATGGAGGGCTAGGAATGCACTAATCTTCGAAGATGAGCTATGGAGTGACACTAAAATTTTCAGGGAGATCTTCGATCTACTCACGCTCTCGAGTGTCCGTGCGCCAACAGATCAAGACAAGACAATCCTCAAAACATGGGCCAGAGAGCTAAGCTGTAATTAGGCTGTGTTGTTTTCTTCCTGCCTGCCTTTTTTTCCACCTACGTTTTTTTTCTTTAAGGTCTGGTGATGGCCTGCTGCACACTTAGTGCGGCGCTCACGTCACCTTCATGTAAATGACTCTGGTCATTCGGGCTTCAGCCCGTTTTGAATGCATAAGGTAGAGAGTTATCTACCTTTTCTTTCAAAAAAAAAATCATCTTATCATATATTCTGAAGATGAATAATCTATATTCGCCTCCCAGTTTTGCACTATGGATGATTAAACATTGAGAAGTTTATAGCCGAAGCATTTTCTGTGCAGGGTTGGTTTTCAGAATTCTAAGCCTGTTTAATTAGCTTCGAGAGGAATGCTATTAAGATCTCTGAAGCTGTCTTACTCGATATTTCTATTAGAGAAATTACGCTATATACTTTTGTTAAGCATGTTCCATTCTCCTGCATTTCATTGAATACTTCTTATTTTGACTTGATATATAAGTCGTTAAGGGGGGGGTGGGGGGGGGGGGGTTAGATGTTTTGTTTCGCATGGTCATAGAGTATTAGTATCTCAGTTCACTGCATGCCGATAGTAGGATTTGTAAGTAGGTATTATTGAGCTACGTACTGAGATGATATTGTTTTTACTCCGATGGTGTAAGTCACGACATCCAAAGATTTGTAGGTGGTTGTCTGCATTCCTATTGTAATCTGAAAATGCACAAAATTTACCTCCATGTTGTATTTGTTTTGCAGCATGCAGATTATGTTTGTAATTCTCATGTTATATTTTCATGCAGCAACGCGCGGGGTTTGGACTACAACCCTTTAGGTCATTATTGCAGAAGATATTTGGCTTATTTGAGTCCAAGTAGAAAGAACCTGACTGTTCAAGTTCATTATTGATTAAGATGTTTTACTATGGAGCCAAACCAGGTCAAGAAAACGGTTTATAGCCAGTGATTTTATGTATAGAGTGAATTCCGGCTTTTACCCCCTAATTAACCATTTTTGACACTATTTACCCCATTTAACAAATTTTCATCCAGATTACCCCATTTAGTGACAATCTTGTCTGTTCTTACCCCTTTTAAATTTTAAGAGCCTTCTTGCAAAGATCATGTTAATTTTACTTGAGACTAAGTGCCCAAATGTACATTTTTATAAAAACAAAAAAATCCGACCCTATGATGCCAATAACTTTTTTTTGCAAGAATCATGTCAATAACTGGTAGTACTAATTTTCAATGGACACACATCATTGGAGCCCACTAAAAACACATGTACGACAATAGCACTGCAGACATGTAAAATAGACCGTGGTGTTTTTGTTTGATGATCTCCCAAAGCTTAAAATAAGTGGTTCCTATGATGTTTTGCATCAAAGAAGAAAACTAAAATATCATCACATTAAACCTAGAAACCGAGTACGAAAGTGTTACGCGCCGGGCACGACCTCATCTGGCGCTCCCGCGAGCGGTAGGGGAGGCAAACCCTACCGCTGCCGCCAGGCCCCCTCCTCCCTCCCTCGCTGCCGCCAGAGTCCGCGGCCGAGCGACGCCTCGCCGGCGCTTGCGGCGGCTGGCATGTTCTGGTGTCGGCTGGCGCGTAGGCGGCTTGTGTCGGCCTTCGATTCCTCTCCTTGTCGTCCGGGCACTACTTTGGTCGAAGGATTGGACCTCTCCAAGCTGCGGTCCATCGCTCGTCTCGCGCCCCATAGCAGGACCGACCTCGTCTCGCGCCCGGCAGCACGACCGACCTCGTCTCATGCCCTACAGCATGACCGAGCTCGTCTCGCACCCGGTGCAGCAAGACGGGTCGATGGAGGCCAGTTTTGGCTGGCCTATTGGGTCTCGGCCCTAGGGGCTACCCAGGGGTGTGAAAGGTGGGGCCTTTCCACTCGTCTCTTTTGTTGGGGTACCAGCGGGTCTCAGGTGAGGTGGTGTCAAGGTCTTGGATGCCAGGGCGGTGACCCTGGTGGTGGTAGCACGGTGCACATGGGTAGAGCCCGTGGCTCGGTGTTGCCCGGTGGCCATGGCCGGGTGGGCGGCGTGGTCGCAGGGGTGTGGCATACGGTGGCGGTGAGTGTTGACCGAGGTGAAAACCTGTTCGATCTTCAAACGGACCGGCGGCGGCGAAGCTCGTTCCCTTCCTGAAGGCATCGTCGCGACTCTCATTGCCCATCGTGTTGCTCCAGGGGAAACTCTGATCCTCAGGTCGGCTGGTGGTGGCCCTCTGGTATCGTAACCTTCCTGAAGGTGCCATCTTGGAGCCCACGGTTTGTCGTATGCGGCTTCATCTCTTCGCGATGGCGTGTTCACGGTTGAGGACCCCGGTTGCTCTTGTAGTGCTAGGGGTGGTGTTGTTGTGCTCAACGCCTATGTATCATGCCTTGGTGTGTGCGTGTGTTGCGGTGGCGTGTGTTTGTACTGATTGTGGATGATTGTTACTTTATATATAAAGTGGGACGAAAGCTTTTTTCGGTAACCTACAAACCACAACCCACAATGCAAAATTGAACGTACTTGACCGCCAAAGATAACTATTCCTCTTTTCCTCGATGTGGTGCGCACGTACCTGACAGCCATGAGAAAAAAACTGGGTGCGGCTAAACCAAGTGACCTGGTCGGGCATTGGAAAAAATGCCAAGAAATCTGATAGCAGGGAGTTTGCAAGCAGATCACTCTCAAAAATCTTACTGGGGTAAAAACTGGCAAGACTCTCGCTAAATGGGGTAATTGGAATGAAAAAAATGTTAAATGGGGTAATTAGTGTCAAAAATGTGGAAGTAAGGGGTAAAAACTGGAATTCACTCTTTATGTATGGATTTTGTTCACATATATTTCAGGGGGAAATTGCACAACAAACAAGAAACTCCTTTTTATCATTATAGACGCAACTATTATTTTGAGCTTCGTAAACAACTCAATTTATTGATCATTCATGAGCTATACTTTAGTTTTGATTGCACAAGATAGCAACCTACTCAATATTTTTCAAAATAATCCTAATTAGACTTGATGCAATCTCTAAAAATATATTAACCAAACATCCCGCAGCAACGCGCGTGGTTCTCCTGTAGAATTATTTGAAAAAGGCAAACCATACTTAGTCTTATAATTAGTTGGATGTAGAACACCCGTTTGGAGGCTTGTATGAGGCAGTGCAACAGGTGTTTGCGCAGAAGATCCAGCATTCTGTTGTACGACAAGATCGGTAGATCCACCTGATCCACTCGATCCCGAGGAGGCAGAGCTGCCCGCACCCGTCTGATCCTTTGTGGCAGACAAAGGCGACACAGAAGGCTAGGGAGCCACAGAAGATTCGGGCAAGCCAACTGGATCTGGATCGAGATGCGCGTTGGGCCCGCCTAGAACGGGCGTGTCGGTGAGCATGGCCCGCCTGGCGTAAATGCGGGGGACCGGCGTGGAGCGTCCAGTCGGTGGAGCCCGCTCGGTCGGGATGTCCCCTGGTGTTGTCTGGTGTGGCCCACCAGTGGGACGCATGTCGACCGTAGGGTGGCGGAGAGCGAGGGAGGCTGGTGCAACACTGGTCGCTTGGTGGGGCACCGATTCCGAGGTGGATCCAAGCGCAGTCTGCTGCACCGATCCCGGAGGAGATCTAGGCGCAGGCTGATGCACAGATCCCAACGACGATCGCTCCGGTTCGGTCGTGTCCATTCCAGGAGGATTTTTTGCACCGTTTTGAACAAAAATTGCATCGTTCGCCATGCCTTTTTCTGCCCTGTTAATTTCTGTAGTAGAAGACTCATGTGAAACTATATAGGAGTTAGTCAACATTGGATCATCATTATCAACACCCACATGAGCATCACCGAGGAGATGGAAAGGAAGAAGAAGAATTTCATTCTTGAGAAGAGCACCGACATTGGGATGAAGCTTTTTCAAAGGGAAACTGAGTTTCATCAAAGACAACATCACGAGAGATGTAAACGCAACCAGTGGACACGTCTAGGCATTTGAAAACCTTATGTTGAGCACTGTAACCGAGAAAGACACATTGTTTGAAACGAAACATGATTTTCCAAGTGTTATAGGGGCCAAGGTTAGGCCAACATGCATAACCAAAAACTCTGAGGGTGGTGTAGTCTGGTGTGACAAGCAAGAGACACTCAGTAGGAGTTCCATTGGAGATGGTACGAGTGGGCCACATATTCATAAGATGGACTACAGTAAGGAAAGCTTCATCCCAAAATTTTAATGGCATGAATGCTGCAGCTAGAATAGCTAAGCCTACTTCAACAACATGACTATGTTTGTATTCAGCAGAACCGTTTTGTTGATATGCATGTGGACATGAGACATCATGTGAAATTCCTATTTGTTGAAAGAAAGAGTTAAACTTTTCATGTTGTTATCGCATTTATCCGTAGCAAGGCCCTAAGAAATGCCATGAGGGCACACTAGGCCCT
Organism: Triticum urartu; assembly: GCF_003073215.2. Taxonomy (NCBI): domain Eukaryota; kingdom Viridiplantae; phylum Streptophyta; class Magnoliopsida; order Poales; family Poaceae; genus Triticum; species Triticum urartu. The sequence goes on along the minus strand of NC_053024.1, from coordinate 709,312,511 downwards.
CCCAAAAAAACGTACGTTTTTACCTTCAGGCAATGATTGGCTATAGTGTCTGCTGGCCGGATGATGCACCTCTGATCGATCTTGCAAATTTCGTTGCGGGCGGGAATAGAGGACTTCGTGGCATGGCATTTTGATAGCAAGGGAAATCATACTGTCAAAAGCGCCTACAAGTTGCAAGTGCAGTTAACAAAAGAAAGCCGTCAAGGAATTCCTGGAAGTAGCTCAATGGCCGCAGGGGATCTGGACAGGTGTGATGATCAGTCGTGGAAACGGTTATGGAAGTTGCCATGTCCGTGGAAAATTCAAGTGTTCACATGGAGAATCAAGCACGAGTCCCTTGCTCTTCGCACTAACCTGGACAGGAGGGGTGTAAAGCTTGAAAGCACAAAATGTCTACTTTATGAGCAAGCAAATGAGGACGGCGCTCATCTTTTTATTAAGTGCAAATCCATAAAAGAAGCCTGGAGAGCTACGAGTCTAGAGAAAGAAAGAGCAGCGCTAGAGCAGATCACGTCCGTGCATGCAATGCAGGACTTACTGTGGGGGCTAACTGAATATACCCGGGTGCGGATCCTCACGTTCTGGTGGCATTGGTGGAACAACAGAAACGAAATAAGAAAGGGGGAGCTCCCAATCCAATTGACTGAGCTGACTAGACGGGTTCTCAGCAATACACAGGAGTATATGCAGTTGTTTAATGGGAGAAACAAACAGAACAAAGCATGCAAGTGGCAGCCGTCGGCGCAGGATAGTGTCAAGATTAACCTGGATGGGGCTTTTACTCCAGGCGAGGCATTTGTCTCCTGGGGCGTGATGATCAAGGACGAGGCTGGTGAGGTACTGTTGGCCCGAGCGGGGAGGAAGGAACAAGTCACTGATGCTTTTGCGGCTGAGGTAACTGCTATGTCGAAGGCTGTATCCTTGGCGGCAGATATTGGTGCACTCCGGGTAGTCTTTGAGACGGATTCACAACTCCTACTGGAGGCGCTGGACCTTATCAAGGTGGACTCCTCGCCATATGTAGTCGTCATAGAAGAAATTAAGCTCCAGCTCAAGATATGGTTCTCTAAGCAATTCGTTGCTGTTTGTCGTCGTAGTGCGAATTCTGTATCACATGAATTAGCTAAGCTTGGTCGTCATTGTTTGCCGAACGAAAATATCGGCTAGAACACTATTGTACCGTCCCAAGTGGCTGTTTGTGTTTCGGACGATGCGCCCAAACATCGTTAAGTTATAAATCTTTGTTTTGCCCTAAAAAAAGCTAGTTGAATTTGCAACGGGATTATGGCTAACACTTTTGACGCCGTGCGTGCAGTACACCTTGTCACACCGCGCAGTTCACCTTCACGTGCGCGCCGGCGCCGCGCGCGGAGTATACCCGGCCTCACGCGAGCCCGCGCATGCATGCATGCAGCACACGTTTCGCGCGCGTCTACATGCACGCATCAGACCTCGCCGCGCATGTACACAACCTGTGTCGCACACGTGAAATCCAGAGAAAACACTAATTCTAGATGTGCCACGCGAAAACTAATAAGCAGCTACTCCTTTCGTTAGTAGTATAAAATTGAGTCATCTATTTTGAAACGGAGGAAGTAGCTACCAGGATCAGTGTTTTTTGTTTTTTGTTTTTTATGAGTTGGCAACAAACAAAACAAATTCGGAGAGAACAGTGCAACGTGCGCATGCACCCAAATATAGCCAGCGTCCTCGTCGCGCACGTAACAGCAACGTTCCAGTTAATCTCCACCCACCGCCAACGCCGGCCGGACGGCGTGCATATTTCGCATCAGCGCCGCGTCACCGGCCACCGAAAAGCGTCCCTGCCGTCTATCTCATGCGACCGAAAAGCGTCCCTACCGTCCAAATCAACCGACGACGGACGGACGGAGGAATCGATCGACACACGCGACGCACTGGAAACGGAAGGAGATAAAAATGGCACAAGGAGCCAAACGGCCGGGACGCAAGCGCGAGGCGATGGAGCAGAGCAGCAATGTCAGCGAGCGGCGCGAGACGGAGCCGACACGTTGATGCTGATCGATGCTGACGTTGGCCTTTCACTTTCCCCCGGTTACGCCGCCCCCACCTAAGCTAGCAGCTACGGCCTAAAGCCTAAAGCTCCTTCAGTCCCACCCCCCGGAGAAGAGAACGACCAGCCGACCGATCGACCCCGGCCAAAACCTCTCTCGATTCGAGGCCGTCCTCCGCTCCACTTGTTGCCTTCCTCTCTCCCGGCGGCTGCCCGCGGGATTTGGCCAGGTAATCAAGCCAATCGCCCTGCTCATCTTTGCGGCAATTCTCGCCGGAGTTCAGTGTTTCTGCGTCGTCGTTGCTTGCCTGGCATGGTAGAGAGCTGGGGTGGTCCGCGCGTGCTCTTAATTTTCAGTTCTGAGGGAGTGTGGAATTTACTAGTCCAGTCTGTGTGCTGCTCTTGCTCTGCTTGTGGTTGTGGGGATTGCGGTGCCCCTGCTTGTTTCTTCCCTCCAACAGAGATCTTTGCCGCAGATCCGCCCGACCAACATTCACCTCATCCCGCTCGGACTTGAAAGTCTTGATTACTGACTTATCGGTTAATTAGATGGTTTATTGATTGATCGGTCGGCCGACTTTCCCCAAATTTACTCTATACATGGTCGAAATGATCCTACAGAGCGATCGGGGGATTCTGATTCTGATGCTCATACCGTCGTGTAATTGTTGTGTCTACAGCTATTGAGTAGTACCAGTGGCAGATTCATGTGTTAGCTCATTCATTGTTGCATCACTGCATTTCATTTCTTGTATGGCTCTTCCATGTTTACCACACATATATGCCTAGTCATCGTATAATTAATCCGTGAGCCTTTTTAAGAGTACTTTGCTTAACCCACTAGCTAGGATTCTATGTGTCGTCTCTGTCTTCGCACCAGGGCTGGGCACTCAGAGCACGAGCGAGCATTATCGATAGTTGTTATCCCAACCATCCTTGCCAGATCTGATACATACATACCAGGAAAGGCTTATAGTCGTTCATGCTGCGCGTGCAAGCATTTTTATGGTAATATATTATGACCCTACTCGATCGGTACAAGATAGTACTTGTTGGTTGCCGATCATCTCACTGAACCACACTTCAGCGATCGAATATGCTGTGGCTCTCCCCATTTGAGAAGGGAACTTCACTCATTTCGTTGACCTTTAATTGCCCTCGCCAGTCATGTCACATAGTGGTCTTTCATGGCCAGCCCACTCATTTGACACTCAAGGCCAGTCTCTAAGAAGTAACATGCTGTAAATATTTCATAATATTATACATGATCAGTATATTCCACGTAACTCATGTTTCACCAGTTTTGATCAACTTTATCTGAACTATAAAACTGTTTTCTGAATCACACATATCGTTTCTCTTGTTTTGGCATAGTGAAAATGGATGGGAACACCGGAGGAGGCGGACATTCTGAAGCATTGAAGAACTACAATCTGGGCAAAATATTAGGTCATGGCACATTCGGAAAAGTGATGATTGCAGAGCATAAGCTTACAGGACAGAAAGTTGCTATAAAGATTCTGAACCGTCATAAAATGGAAATTATGGAAATGGAAGAGAAAGGTATGCCTCCTTCTCCTTGTACAATAATGAATAATCTAGGATACATCCGACTTGCTTCCTCAGGATTTCGAGTTATCTGCTTTCAGAGTGCTACTCAGACTTGTGGGCATGTTCCTGACTCCCACTTAAATCGATTAGTCGAGATAAAGTACATTAGCAGTTCACCTTGTTTTGCTGCTGCGAGTTAGTAAAATTTGCAGCTGGAATTTCTTCATAGGCTGAATGTCTAACGCTTTACTTCTATTGTTTTCTCATATCTCGTTTCCAGCAAAGAGAGAAATCAAGATATTGAGGTTATTCATTGACTTTATTCACCCTCATATCATCCGGGTTTATGAGGTCACTGAGACACCTAAGGATATATTTGTTGTGATGGAATATTGCCAGAATGGTGAGTTATTGGATTACATTATTGAGAAAGGGCGGTTACAGGAAGATGAAGCTCGTCGAATCTTCCAGCAGGTGCCTTTCCTGCTCTTGGCATGTTGGGAATAGCAATAGTTGTTCATTAATGAACTTTGCTGAGCTTCTTATTTTGATCGTGAAATGTATGGATATCCTGGCCAATTGTCCAGTGCCCACATTCTTCACGTGCTTACTGTGTAATCATGAGCAATTTGCTTGGTTTGCATTCGTTGACTAAGCTTTAGCTAAGGATTTTTTTCTCGACTCCGGAAAAATCGGTTTCAGGAAAATCATAGAATATTCATATTTTTTTGGCACAAAATTTTCAAACAAATTTCAAATTCAGAAATTTCTATTGTATAAATATATTATATTTAAAACATAGTGCACGCTAAGTTGTTGCTGGTCCAGTGGTCAGCTACTTTCTTTCCTTGCCGGTACCTAATGGCCCTGATTCGACTCTTCATCATCAGCACCGTAGCTGATACTTTTTATGCACTAAAAATATGAAGTTTGCAAAAAAAAAAAAACTGAGTTGACTTCTGGCGACCTCTAGCAGAGAAGTCAGGCTCTGTAACCACCTGGCCGTGGACAGTTTTATGGCAGCCCATGCATACCCTCTTTTGGCACGATCTTGATGTCTGAATTCAAATGATTTTCTTTTCAGACGGTAACCGGTCATGTTACCAGAAAATTTGACAAAAAAAGAAGACATTTTAGGTTTTAGCTCAAGACTTGTACCACATATTGTTGCAAGCTTTCAAAGGTAATTGCTTTGTTTTTTGGATTGAACTGATCAACCAGGTAACGTCTTCTTGATGCGTCGAAGTATTAGTATCACTCTGGTGTTTCATCTTTTGATGCCTGCGTTATCTTTGTATCAGTAATTAAATCAATTCTTGTTTAAATGACATCCTATTCATCATGCCCTGATTGTCTTAGTCTCAGTGCTTAAATCAAATTGTGCTTTCAAACATATAGAGATGGTATATCCTTCTGAAGGCGAATATGTAATTTGAAGGGTTCTTTCTGATTCACTGAATGCATATTGACTTTTTCTTGAACAGATTATATCTAGTGTTGAATACTGCCACAGAAACATGGTTGTTCATCGTGATCTAAAGCCAGAAAACTTGTTACTTGATTCTGAATATAATGTGAAACTTGTTGACTTTGGGTTAAGTAATGTGATGCATGATGGCCATTTTTTGAAGACTAGCTGCGGGAGTCTAAACTATGCTGCACCAGAGGTATTCACTTATTTGTATTATTTGTCTCCTTATCCTCATACTTCTTCGCACACATCGTCTGCGGTAATAGCTTTAACGAGGATTTCTGCGCAGCTTATCTCAGGTAACTTGTACGCTGGACCTGAGGTTGATGTCTGGAGCTGTGGGGTGATACTTTATGCTCTTCTTTGTGGCAGAGTTCCATTTGAGGATGACAATATTCCCAACCTGTTCAAAAAGATAAAGGTGAGACATAACGTATGTAGATCGATTTGGATCTGACAAATGTATACCTTTTGTAAATTAATTGGACTTTAGCATTCCTTTTTTGTCTGGAGATTTGACGCCCTCTTGTTTGGTGTTCCAGGGAGGTTTCTATATCCTTCCAAGTTATTTATCTGATCTTGCAATGGATTTGATCCCAAGAATACTTATTGTTGATCCCATGAAGAGAATCACAATTCGTGGAATTCGGGACCACCCATGGTTTCAGAATCGCCTTCCTCGCTACCTGGCAGTGCCTCCACCAAACACGCCACAGCAAGCCAAAATGGTACCCCATCTATTTCACATTTGAAGCGACTACCATATATACAGGATCTTGCATGGATGATAGGAAAACTAAGATCAACATTTTTTTTCATGAAATGCTCTCTTTTATGGGTATAATATTAATGTAATATTTGCAAAACAAATATTATAGAAATCAATGACCAAAGTTGTGCTCTGGGTTTCATAAAGGTAGCACATCAAGTCTCCTTGCAATGCTACTTTTTTATTTATCAAAAATTTCGTTTACTATCAAGCATTCAAATGCCGTTTGTATGGCAATGATATGCTGATTTGCTATATGTTCATTTCTGAAGATTGATGAAAAAACACTTCAAGACGTTGTCAATCTGGGATATGATAAAGATCATGTGGGTGGTTCGCTGTGTAATAGGCTGCAAAATGAGGTATATTCAAAAAAAATTAGTGGTTCATTCCATTCAGTTTTCATAACTGACTTTCGACTATATGTTTCCAGGCAACTGTTGCATATTACTTGCTCTTGGACAATCGGTTCCGGGCTACTAGTGGCTATTTGGGGGCTGACTATCAACAACCAATGGTTAGTCCATATTTGCATCATCTGTGACTTGTTTAAGGCATTAAAGGTTTAAGCACTATTAACTTTATGAATGGATGGTTCTCTAGGGTAGGAGTTTTAATCAGATTACTTTATCGGAATCAGCAAGGCCAAGTACCAAGAATGATCTTCCAGGAAGCAATGATTCTCAAGGCAGTGGCTTGCGCCCATATTACCCCGTTCAAAGGAAATGGGCTCTTGGACTCCAGGTCTTGCACATTGTCCACTTTAGTTGGCTTTATTTTGCACATTCAGCTGTGGAGCTAATGCATTACTTATCCAACAGTCTCCAGCTCAGCCTCGTGATATAATGATTGAGGTTCTAAAGGCACTTCAGGAACTAAATGTCCGCTGGAAGAAGAATGGAGACCACAACATGAAATGCAGGTGGTGCCCTGGGTTTCCTCAGGTCAGTGATACGTCAGATGCCAACCACAGCTTTGTTGATGGCTCTACCATCATGGATATTGGAGATGCTAATGGGAGGCTACCTGTCGTGATCAAGTTTGAAATCCAGGTGTGCAATCTCACCTTCTGCGTAGTACTCATTGTCGTACCATCAACAAATCTCGATAAAATAACAATAACAAAATAATTTTCTACTCAATATTGCGTTCAGCTGCATCACTAGATATTAAGGTTTTTGCTGGAGCAAAGACTGGCCAACATATATATTCGATTCATAATTGTTACCAAGTGACCATTATCATGTCCTGCATGTGTTTGCTATTGCCAACATGTACTGTCTAGTGATTCATATTGATAAAACAAACTTCCCAAGTTTTAATGCTGCACAGTATTGTTGGTTATACAGTCTATTCTTCAGGTGTTACAATTCACTGGCATGGTACTGTATATGTTGTCTGTTTGGTTCTAAATTTCTTTTATTTTTTCTCCAGCTTTACAAGACAAAGGATGACAAGTACCTGCTGGATATGCAAAGAGTTACTGGACCTCAGCTCCTCTTCCTGGAATTTTGTGCTGCCTTCCTTACCAACCTTAGGGTTCTATAGTGCTTGTTTTGGTTGAGTGGTGAATAGCAGAACATATGACTGTCCTGTGCGGTGCGGTTCATCGTCGCAATGGTGAATAAGTGATGGTGTGTAAGTATATAGGTTGTGCGTTTCATCTGTTTACCCAGTCCCTGACAGTGAACCATGCTTGTTTTTTTTTTGAACATAAAGACTTTATCCAGATTAGGTGCATTTTACAGAAAGAACCGTGCTTGTTTGAGTGACTAGTCCTGTGTCAAACACCAAAAAGGTTAAGTGGTTGTTATAAATAAGATTTGTATGGTAAATAGGTTGTGGTGAACCTTTTCTGATTCTGCGAACAAGCCAGCTCGCATACCCTCCCCTCCCGCCTATTCGGCCGGCCCATGGGCAGGGCTGCACGAGCACCAGCTTTTTGTGTTTTTATCTTCTTTAAAATAATTCAGAATTTAAAAAAATTTGAACCTAAAAAAAAGTGAACCTTGGTAAATGTTCCAGAAATCATAAAGTGTCCGTGTCTTAAGAAAATGTTCACGTATTGGCAAAATGTTCGTGAATTTGAACAAAAATGCGTGAATTAAAAAATGAATTAAAAAAACGTTCATTGATTCAAAAAAGTTTTGTGATTTCAAAAAATTGTTCACAATTTCAAAAAATATTCATGAGTTAATGTTCAAAAATATTTAAAACAATTTTCCGGAATTTCGAACGAAAAAAACCAAACTTTCCTAATAATGTTCACAAAACTCAAAAAATGTTCACTGATTCAAAAAAATATTCATGAATTCAAACAATGTTTGTCGGAGACATAAAATGTTTCTGAATTTCAATAATTGTCCGCCTATTCAAAAAAAGTTGTTCACAAGTTCCAGAACAAATTTACGCAATTTCAAAAAATGTTCGTGCAATGCAAAAATGTTCAAGAGTTTAAAAAATGTTCGCAATTTCAAAAATACGATGAACATTTTTTGAAGTCCAGAAATGTTCACCCCAATTTTTACAAATGTTCATGAACTTAGAAAATAGTATGCAATTTCAAAAATGTGATGAACATTTTTTGAACTGGATGAACAAATTTTGAATTCAAAAAATGTGCCCGAATTTCAGAAAATGTTCTTGAAATTTGGAAAAGATAAAAACGAAGAACATGAAATGAAGAAAAGAAAATAAAAAACGAAATTTCACAGAAAAAGTAAAAGGAAATAAAAAAAATAGAAAGGAAATAAAAAAAATGAAAAAAGAAGAAAAGAACCGTACGGAGAAAAAAAGAAACAAATATCTGGAAGGTTCTAGACAAGAATGGAGTACGTAGCGGGCGTCCTATGCGCCAAATTGGGGACTGCTCTGGAAGTTGTGCCACATACTGCTAGTGGTGATGCGGCAAGCGGTAGCACAAGCTTTTGTGATATTATCGCATGCTCTGGCTTCTATTTGGCTTGATGTTGAACATGGTGATGTTGCATGTATCAACAATGCGCGACGGCGGGCGTGCGGCACGGCCATACAGGCGGAAGCGCTGGGCTGTTGCCTTGGCCAGCGACGCGACGACAGGGTGTACGAGGCAACGACATCTTTGTCTAGCGACGGTGCTCTAGAGCTCAGGTGTGGTGTTGTGGCTGCAAGGTCATTTTTCTCGAGTGGTTGCGTGCGGGCCAGCCTCGACCAGATCCAGGCGAACCTAGTGCCGATTTGCCATCATGCCATGCGGTGAGGGTCGCGGGCATCCGACTCTATCATGGTTGTCGGCTTGTGTAGTGGGCAACATGGTAGTGGTAGTGGTTGGTACGTAGAACGGCAAGGTCCATTGAGAGAGTCCTGGATTAGGGGGTGTCCGGATAGTCGGACTATACCTTTGGCCGGACTCCTGGACTATGAAGATACAAGATTGAAGACTTCGTCCCGTGTCCGGAAGGGACTTTCCTTGGCGTGGAAGGCAAGCTTGGCGATACGGATATGTAGATCTCCTACCATTGTAACCGACTCTGTGTAACCCTAGCCCTCTCCGGTGTCTATATCCATAGGACAAACAACAATCATACCATAGGCTAGCTTTTAGAGTTTAGCCTCTCTGACCTCGTGGTAGATCTACTCTTGTACTACCCATATCATCAATATTAATCAAGCAGAACGTAGGGTTTTACCTCCATCAAGAGGGCCCGAACCTGGGTAAAACATCGTGTCCCCTGCCTCGTGTTACCATCCGACCTAGACGCACAGTTCGGGACCCCCTACCCGAGATCCGCCGGTTTTGACACCGACATTGGTGCTTTCAATGAGAGTTCCTCTGTGTCGTCACTTTTAGGCCCGATGGCTTCTCCGATCATCAACAGCGATGCGATCCAGGGTGAGACTTTTCTCCCCGGACAGATCTTCGTATTCAGCGGCTTTGCACTGCGGGCCAATTCGCTTGGTCATCTGGAGCAGATCGAAAGCTACGCCCCTGGCCATCAGGTCAGATTTGGAAGTTTGAACTACACGGCCGACATCCGCGGAGACTTGATCTTCGACGGATTCGAGTCACAGCCGAGCGCGCCGCACTGTCACGATGGGCATGATTTAGCTCTGCCGCCAAACAGTGCCCTGGAGGCCGCACCTGTGTCCGCTCCGACCCCTAGCTCGGAGCCGATCACACCAACCGAGGATGGGTGGTTAGACACCGCCTCGGGGGCTGCAATATCTACGGCGATCGAGCCGAACACTAGCCCTATTCTCTGCGAAGCCCGTGACTCCAAGGAGCCGGATTCCTCTCCAGACTCCGAGCCCTCCGCGCCCCGACCGATCGAACCCGATTGGGCGCTGATCATGGAGCACCGCCGCGGACATCTTTCAGCACTCGCCCTTCGGCGATATTCTGAATTCACTAAAGTCTCTCTCTTTGTCAGGAGAGCCCTGGCCGAATTATGGTCAGCAAGGTTGATGAAGAAATTCAAAGCCCACCCACCACCCACTTTGTAGCCACTGTCGATGATTTAACCGACATGCTCGACTTCGACTCCGAAGACATCGACGGTATGGACGCCGACGCAGGAGACGATCAAGAACCAGCGCCTATAGGGCACTGGAAAGCCACCTCGTCGTATGATATATACATGGTGGACACCCCAAAAGAAGGCAATGGCGATGGAACAGCGGAGGATGACCCCTCCCAGAAGCAGCCTAAGCGCCGGCGTCAGCGGCGCCGCTCTAAATCCCGCCAAAACAAAAATGGTGATTCTGGCATGGGGGATAATAACACCCCGGACAGTGCCGAAGACAACCACCTCCAGCAAGATTCAGCACAGGAGGATAGAGAAGCCAGCCCTCATGAGAGAGCGGCAGACAGAGAGGTCGAGGACGATAATTATATGCCTCCCTCCGAAGATGAGGCAAGACTCGACGACGACGAATTTGTCGTGTCGGAGGATCCCGTCAAACAAGAGTGTTTCAAACACAGGCTTATGGCCACGGCGAGCAGCCTTAAGAAAAAACAGGAACAACTTAGAGCTGATCAAGATTTGCTAGCCGACAGATGGACTGAAGTCCTTGCGACCGAAGAGTATGAAATCGAACGCCCCTCCAAGAGCTATCCAAAGCGCAGGTTGCTACCCCAATTAGAGGAGGAAGCACTTAAACCTACATCACCAGCGCATGATGCGGCCGACCAGCCACCCCGTGGCCGTGACAGAGAGGCCTCTCGGCCCTCCACTCAAGCCGCACCCCGGCGCCGCTCAAAAACCACCAAGGCATGGGAAAATGCGCCAGACCTGCGAGATATATTGGAGGACAAGGCAAGGCAAACAAGATCGATCTACGGATCACGTGGGCGCCCCACGACACGAGACGGTACTCGTCACGCCGGATACAGTAAATCCGGCCGGGCCGAACACAGTAGGCAAAGCTTGTTTGAGTTGCGTCGTGATGTAGCCCAATACAGAGGCGCCACACACCCACTATGCTTCATAGATGAAGTAATGGATCATCAAATCCCCGAGGGTTTCAAACCCGTGAACATCGAATCATACGATGGCACAACAGATCCTGCGGTATGGATCGAGGACTATCTCCTTCATATCCACATGGCCCGCGGTGATGACCTACACGCCATCAAATACCTCCCACTCAAGCTTAAAGGACCAGCCCGACATTGGCTTAACAGCTTGCCAGCAGAATCAATTGGTTGTTTGGAGGACTTGGAAGCCGCATTCCTCGACAATTTCCAGGGCACTTATGTGTGACCACCAGACGCCGATGACCTAAGCCACATAATTCAGCAGCCAGAGGAATCGGCCAGACAATTCTGGACACGGTTCCTAACCAAGAAAAATCAAATAGTCGACTGTCCGGATGCAGAGGCCCTAGCAGCCTTCAAGCATAACATCCGCGACGAGTGGCTTGCACGACACCTAGGACAGGAAAAGCCGAAATCTATGGAAGCCCTCACGACACTTATGACCCGCTTTTGCGTGGGAGAAGACAGCTGGCTAGCTCGCAGCAATAACATGACCAAGAGCCCTGGTAATTCGGATACCAAGGACAGCAGTGGCAGGTCGCGTCGCAACAAGCAAAAGCGCCGCATTAACGGCGACAATGCTGAGGATACGGCAGTTAATGCCGGATTCAGAGGCTCTAAACCCGGTCAGCGGAAAAAGCCATTCAAAAGAAATACTCCAGGCCCGTCCAGTTTGGACCGAATACTCGACCGCTCATGCCAGATACATGGCACCCCCGAAAAACCAGCCAATCACACCAACAGGGATTGTTGGGTGTTCAAGCAGACAGGCAAGTTAAATGCCGAAAGCAGAGACAAGGGGCTGCATAGCGATGACGAGGAGGAGCCCCGGCCGCCGAACAACAGTGCAGTGGACAGAAAGGTTTTCCCCCACAAGTGCGGACGGTGAACATGATATACGCAACCCACGTCCCCAAGAGGGAGCGGAAGCGTGTGCTAAGGGACGTATACGCGATGGAGCCAGTCGCCCCAAAGTTCAACCCATGGTCTTCCTGCCCGATCACTTTTGATCAAAGGGACCACCCCACTAGCATCCGTCATGGCGGATTCGCCGCATTGGTTCTACACCCAATTATTGACGGATTTCACCTCACTAGAGTCCTTATGGACGGCGGCAGCAGTCTGAACCTGCTTTATCAGGATACAATGCGGAACATGGGCATCGATCCCTCGAGGATTAAACCCACCAGAACGACCTTTAAAGGCGTCATACCAGGTGTAGAAGCCAACTGTACAGGCTCAGTTACACTTGAAGTGGTCTTCGGATCTCCGGATAATTTCCGAAGCGAGGAGTTAATCTTCGACATAGTCCCGTTCCGCAGTGGCTATCACGCACTGCTCGGGCGAACCGCATTTGCCAAATTCAATGCGGTGCCGCACTACGCATACCTCAACCTCAAGATGGCAGGCCCTCGAGGAGTCATCACGGTCAATGGAAACACCGAACGCTCTCTCCGAACGGAGGAGCATACGGCGGCTATCGCAGCGGAAATACAAAGCAGCCTCTCAAGGCAATTCTCTACTCCGGCCATTAAACGTCCGGACACCGTCAAGCGCGCCCAGAGTAACCTACAACAAGACCGCCTGGCACGTTCCGAGCAAGCGTAGCAATGCGGCCCCAACCCCAGCCCTCGCGAACTTGCGAAACCAGTGTTGCGCGTACATAACTACGCTCTAGAAATACCATGGGCACAGGGGGAGGGGCACCATCACGGCATGCCCGAAACGCGGCTTAAACCGCACTAGGGGCTGCCGATTTCTTAATTTTCTCTTATTTTCAGGACTCCATTCTTCGGAAGGCTTGTCCGGCAGTACAATTGCCGCACAAATGATACAACCAGGGAAGCAGAAAGCTACGCCGCACTACGGAACTCTAAGGTGGTCTCTATAACGAGCACTATACCTGTTTCGCATAACATTCCGCAGCTCGCCCCCTGGAAAGGACATATTTGATAGTCCCATCTTTTGCTTATCGCACTATTTGTATCGTTCTGCTTTGATCGCAGCTTTTTTAAATAAACAATGCATAGCTTCCGTCTATTATTGCATTACCTCTTTTTTACGAATATATGTTCATTAATGACATGTTGCACCCGTACACTTTGGTACGGCCAATACGCCAGGGGCTTAAGTACCCCACAACATGGTGTGAGAAGTCCGAACACTTTCAAAAGTGCGGCACCCCGAACTTATAGCATTATATGCATCGGCTCCGAATCATGTCTTGGGTCAATAGTTGGGTTTGCCCGGCTCCTATGTTTTGGTACCTTACGTTCTGTTATATCGGCTAAGGTAGCACTAGGAGAACTACTGCGATTGTGCCCCAATTAAGCTGGGCTAAGCACCTCAGTAGAGAAAGCTAAAACTGACCGTCATGATGAGGCGAGAGCTGGTCGCTGTTCGAGAGGTTTTCGAGTCCCTAAAGACTTATGCCGCTTAGAGCGAGGAGTCGGCTTTGTCCGGCCTAGGCGTGGATAGCGCCCCGAACTCGGTCTTCCGAACACTAGGGGCTTCGCTGAAATTTAAAATTATAGAATTCTATGGCTAAGTGAGAGTGTTCAAGCATTATAGTCCGATTGCCTTGTTCGTTGTGCTGAGCGCCTCCCTCGAAGGACCCAAGAATGGGAAAAAGAGCGCTCATGTTTATCCCGAACACCCCAGCACTCGTGCCATGGGGGCAGAAGCCGACGACTCGCCATCTCTCAAATTTGATAAATGGCCGCACAGAAGGTAATATTTTAAATTCAAAAAGCATTGCTTAGCGCACATGAACAAGTTTTCAGCGCACAGGACAAAACGAGCGAGTTCACTGAAAAATTACATTCATGGAACATTCATCCGCCACAAGGCGGGCACCCTTCAGAACGCCCTCATAATACATCTCGGGCTTGTGATGCTCCTTGCCTGGCGGTGGCCCGTCCTTCACAAGCTTCTCAGCATCCAGCTTGCCCCAGTGCATCTTCGCACGGGCAAGCGCCCTACGGGCACCCTCGATGCATACGGAGCGCTTGATGACTTCGAGCCTTGGACAGGCCTCCACCAGCCGCCTCACCGTAGAAGGTGGCGGCATCCGACACGCTATGGGGCAAGTCTGCGAATGCTCCTGGAGAGCTCCGGATTCGGGTAAGTGACAAGTAATTCACTTTTACGTGTTTGCTTTGCATAAAGAATGCCTTACCCGCCGCTATCTTTTTTATTGCCTCAACCTCCTGGAGGGCCTTCTGTGCTTCGGCCTTGGCAGACTTGGCATCTTCAATGGCCGCCGCGAGCTCAGACTCTCGCGTCTTCGAGTCAAGCTCCAAACTCTCATGTTTTTTCATGAGAGCCTGGAGCTCTTGCCGCACCTCGCCAACCTGCATCTCATGCTTCTCCCGCTCGGTGCGCTCCGTGGCCGCCCTCTTTACGGCCTCGGATAGCGCTTGCTTAAGGGTCGCCACCTCAGTTGTGGCCCCTACAATAGCCGTGTTAATCCTGTCACTTTTTGCAATTGCACCTTTCACATATTTCAATAAGGTATTCCTTACCTTCCTTCTCCTCGAGCTGCTGCTTGGCTAGGCCGAGCTCTTACTCGGACCGCTCGAGGTTCTGCTTCAGCGTATCCACCTCCGCAGTCAGTGCGGCGGAGGCCAGCAGCGAAGCTTGCATACGCATATTGACTTGATCATGTTAGACTCATGCGAATGTTATTAGATCCTCTATTCGGCTTTTCTTTCCGAACGCCGAACAGAGCATCAGGGGCTACTGTCTATGCGGTAATATTTTTACATATTCTTTACTTACCTCCAAGCCTGTTAGAAGGCTGGCACAGGCTTCAGTCAGTCCGCTCTTGGCGGACTGAACCTTCTGGATCACCGCACTCATAATAGTGTGGTGCTCCTCGTCGATGGAGGCGCCGTTAAGCGTCTCTAGCAAACTGTCTGGTGCCTCCGGTTGGACGGAGGTCACCGGCTCGGTAGGCTTGCTCCTCTTGGAAGGAGGCTGCCTACTGGAGTCCGGAACCGTTGAAGGTTCTGACGCAGTGTCCGGCTCAAGGCCGGACTTGGAGCCCTTAGGGGTTCTATCCCCTTTACGCCTGGAGTCTGGGAGGTTGCCTTGCGGCGCCTCCAGGACCACCTCCTACTGGCTTGGAACCTGTTGGGACGACACCTCGGCGCCGTCCGTAGGGTGGGGGGAGGAAGCCGTCAGAAGCGAATTCACATCCGACGAATCCAAGGAGCCGCTCGACGACTCATCGAGCCCGGCCTTGGGCGGACTGCACAATCATGTTCGATGTGAGGAAAAACTATGCAATGGGGGAATACTATGAATCACTCTGGTATCCGGATACTTACGATCTCGCCAGGGGCTTGGCCATGTGCGGCCACTCCTCTTCGCCATCGTCGGCGACGGTGGAGTAGTCCGGAGGAGGGGTCTTCCCCCTCTTGGACCCTTCGGCCTCCCCGGTTGGGGCGGCCTTCCTTTTCTTCCCTCCCCCCACTGGAGGGGGAGAGGTCTCTTCTTCCTCCTCCTCGTCTTCATGGGAGGAGTGCGCCTTGGAGTCGTCGGATGATGAATACAACACCTCCTGGCACCGGGCACTCTTTCGAGTCCCCGTGGCCTTCTTCTTGGCCTTCTTCTCTGGCACCACGTAGGTCTTTGGGTGGGCTGCATAAGCATATTTGATATAAGGGAAAGTTGTGCAATAAACGAATACTATGAATTACTCCGGTACCCTGGGCTGCCACTCCTCTTCGCCGTCGTCGGCGTCGTCGGAGTAGTCCGGAGGAAGGGTTTTCCCCTTCTTGGACCCTCCGGCCTCCTCAGAGAGGGTGTCCTTCCTTTTGTTCTCTCCTCCCTCTGGAGGGGGAGAGGTCTCTTCTTCTTCCTCCTCGTCTTCACGAGAGGAAGGCGCTTCGGGACCGTCGGATGACGAATCCGACACCTCCTGGCGCCGGGCACTCTTTCGAGTCCTCATGGCCCTTTTCGTGGCCTTCTTCTCCGGCACCACATAGGGCGCCGGAACCAGCAGCTTCGCCAAGCGAGCGTTCGCTGGGCCTTCGGGCAAAGGAGCCGGACAGTTGATCTGTCCGGACGTCTCCTGCCAATCCTGTCAAAGGTAAGGGAGCTTAGATCCCGCATGGAGTCAAACTATGAAAAACTAATACCTTGTAAAAGGTAAAAGCAGCTTACCGCACGAGCGTGACGCTGCGTGCTGAATCCACGATCCTCGGTAGCGGATGCGGGGGCCTCGGCGCCCTTGAAAAGCACCTTCCAGGCATCTTCGTACGTCGTGCGAAGAGCCTACTCAGAGTTCGGTGCCGCGCCGGGTCAAACTCCCACATGTTGAAAGCCCGTTGTTGACACGGGAGGATCCGGCGGATGAGCATAACCTGGACTACGTTGACAAGTTTGAGCTTCCTGTCCACCAGGGTTTGGACGCATGTTTGGAGTCCGGTCAGCTCTCCTTTTTTACCCCACGACAGGCCCGTCTCTTTCCAAGAGGCGAGCCGTGTAGGGGGTCCGGAGCGGAACTTGGGGGCTGCGACCCATTCTGGGTCGCGCGGCTCGGTGATGTAAAACCACCCCGATTGCCACCCCTTAAGGGACTCCACGAAGGAGCCCTCGAACCATAGGACGTTGGGCATCTTGCCCACCATGGCGCCTCCGCACTCCGCTTGGGTGCCGCGCACCACCTTTGGCTTGACATTGAAAGTCTTGAGCCATAGGCCGAAATGGGGGCGGATGCGGAAGAAAGCCTCGCACATGACCATAAACGCCGAGATGTTGAGGACAAAGTTCGGGGCCAGATCGTGGAAATCCAGGCCATAGTAGAACATGAGCCCCCGGACAAATGGGTGGAGAGGGAAGCCCAGTCCGCGGAGGAAATGGGGGAGGGACACCACCCTCTCATGGGGCCTAGGGGTGGGGATGAGCTGCCCCTCTTTGGGAAGCCGGTGCGCAATGTTGTTAGACAAGTATCCGGCCTCCCTCAGTCTTTTGATATGTCCCTCCGTGACGGAGGAGACCATCCACTTGCCTTTCGCTCCGGACATGGCTAGAGAAGATTGAGGTGGGGTGTGCGGACTTGGGCGCTGGAGATCGAGTGCGCGGAAATGGATAGGCAAAGGAGGAAGAAGGAGTGGATGAAAAGGTGGATCCTTATCCCCTTATATGGGCGGACGACTATGCGCCCCCACCAGCCCGGTAAAACTCGCTTATCTCCCAAGCGCCGTAGTCAATGGCGCGGTTGGGTTACCCACACTCGTATTGATGAGAATCCCGGAATAAGGGGACACGATCTCTGCTTTAACAAGACGTGCCAAGGAAACCGCCTCGCTAAACACGCTAAGGTGGGACAGTAAAACTATTCGAATAAAGACTTGGCCGTGGTGTGATGTCACGCTACGGAATACGTCAGCAGATTAGATTTGTGTAAATATTATTCTCTCTATGGCAATATGTGGAAACTTATTTGTAGATCCGGACACTACCTTTGTGTTCAAAATCTTCTATGAAGTACTTGGAGGAGGAACCCGCCTTGCAATGCCGAAGATAATCTGCGCGGCGGACTCGTCGTCATTGAAGCCTGGTTCAGGGGCTACTGAGGGAGTCCTGGATTAGGGGGTGTCCGGATAGCCGGACTATACCTTCGGTCGGACTCCTGGACTATGAAGATACAAGATTGAAGACTTCGTCCCATGTCCAGAATGGACTTTCCTTGGCGTGGAAGGCAAGCTTGGCGATACAGATATGTAGATCTTCTACCATTGTAACCGACTCTGTGTAACCCTAGCCCTCTCCGGTGTCTATATAAACCGGAGAGTTTTAGTCCGTAGGACGAACAACAATCATACCATAGGCTAGCTTTTAGGGTTTAGCCTCTCTGATCTCGTGGTAGATCTACTCTTGTACTACCCATATCATCAATATTAATCAAGCAGGACGTAGGGTTTTACCTGGCCCAAACCTGGGTAAAACATCGTGTCCCCTGCCTCGTGTTACCATCCGACCTAGACGCACAGTTCGGGACCCCCTACCCGAGATTCCCCGGTTTTGACACCGACATCCATCTCTCGCCATGTTGATGGTACGGGCTATGAGGTGGCCAGGGCTGGGGTTGGCGGCTTTCTCCATGGCTTTCGGGTGTGGGGGGGGGGGCTGTGGCGTGGTGGCGGTGGTGCGGTGGCATCGGGTTGGCGGTGACAATCTTCTCCCACGGGCACGTGGTTGCGGGGTGTTGTACGTACGTTGGTAGGGCGGCAGTTGAGGAGCAGGTCACGGGGAGCAAAAGGAGGTGGGTGCTTAGCAGCCTAAGGTACCCGCTACCACCGGGTGATCGAAGGTGTCGGCTGCCATGGGGGACTCCCCTACCAGGATCTGGATTGGCCAGATTTGATGGTGGCTTGCAGATGGCAGCATGCGTGTGTTAGCTACTGGTGTAGGGGATGGACTTGGGCCCATACAGAGGGCTAGTTGCTCCTTGCATGTGCCGTGTTCACTCATTGCTCATGTAGGGCAGTGTCTCGACAACGGCCCCGGATGGCAGACTACACCTACACAAATGGCTTTTGGAACAGGTTCCATCAGTGCTGGTTTCACCTCTTGGTTGTGTGGGAGGCAAAGGGATGTACCAACGAGAGGCTGTAGCTTGCTCCCACGGTGCCCAGATTTTGTGTGGATACATTGGCCCTCATTGTGGTGGTGATCGGGGCGCCTCCTGGTGGTTCAACTGAGTTTCTGAGTGAAAGCTTCATGCCTTGGCGTTGGCCATGGCGGTGCCCGCCATGCTCTTCCTAAAGACATCGTATTAGGCCTCATCCCTATGCCAGGGATTCGGGTGAAAACCCTGGTCTGCTTGCTCGTACTCGGCAGCGGGCCGACTCACTCTCCCGTGATTTCTATTTTTGTTCTATTTTTTATTTTGTCTATTTCCTCATTTTGCAAAATGTTCAAAATTCAGTAAATGTTTGAGATTTTTTTTTGAAAAAATCATAATTTTACAAATATTCACTTGAGTTCATAAATATATTCCAAAACCAAAGATCTTCATGAATTCAAAAAACATGGTCCAATTTTTTAAAAAAGATTCACAAATTTGAAAACACACTAATTATATATTAAAAAGTTCACTATATATTAGCAAAAACTTCATGTGTAATAAAAAATGATAAACAAATATACAAAAGTATTTAGTATATATTTCAAAAAGTTAATTGTATTATATTATTTCACCATGTGATAAAAAAGAAAAAGGAAAAATTTCCAATCATCTTTTGAAACACGAACATGTTTTTCCAAAAAAATATTAAAAAACAGGAATATTACTCAATTTATGTAGAACATATTTTGAATTTGTGAATAATTTTTTGAAATGTCAATGTTTTTAAACTCTGAAAGTAATGTAAACAGAAATATTATTTGAGAATTTGAACATTTATAGAAATTCTAAATATTTTTTAAATTCCCTGAACATTTTTTAGAAAAGAAATGTTTTTAAGAAAGAAAAGAGAAAGGATACTAAAAAACCCCAAATAAAAACTAAACAAAAACCAAAAAAGAGAAATAAAAAAGCAGCAGAACACTGAACTAGACCAGCCTACCTCGCTACTATTTGCAAAGATCACTCCCCACCTTCGTAGGTGCTGACTTGTAACCTGTGAGTTTTTGATTTTTCGTAGATTTATTGATTCCAAACGTTTTATCTCTTGAACTGTCTGTCCAAAGACCAAACTATTTTCATAGTTAGATTTCTCGCGTCGAGATCTTTGAAAGAAGATCCCATATTAATAGGTGTCGACAAATGTTTCTTCACAAAAAAAAATCTGAAGAAAAAACAAAATAAATAAAACATCTGTAAAAAAGACAATTAAAAATGAAAATAGGAGCCTAGAAGCATGGTTGCAGTTTTACTTTAATTTTGGACAAAGGGGGTGTGCGCTTTTTCTTGGGGAAACACAGTTGTGCTTCTCCTATTCGAGAAGCACAATTGTACTTCTCTTGGAAGCACATTTGGTACTTCTCGCCATAGAAGCATTGTCAGTTTCAAAACCGGTCGATCTCGGGTAGGGGGTCCCGAACTATGCGTCTGAGGATCAAAGGTTGTAGGAGACAAGAGAGACACGATGTTTACCCAGGTTCGGGCCCTCTTGATGGAGGTAAAACACTACGTCCTGCTTGATTGTACTTGATGAGTATAGGGGTTACAAGAGTTGATCTACCTCGAGATCGTAATAGCTAAACCCTAGATGTCTAGCATATATGATTTGTGTTAGCCTCTACAAACTAAACCCTACGGTTTATATACACACTGGGGGCGGGGGGGGGGGGGCTAGGGTTGTAGAGTCGGTTTACAAAGAAATGAAAATACACATCCGGACATTAAGCTTTCCATCGACGCATAAGAGAGTCCTACCCGGACACGGGGGAAGGTCTTATACCTTGTATCTTCATGGCCCATCAGTCCAGCCCAAGCTGTATAGCCCGGACACCATAATCGAGGACTCCCTCAGTAGCCCCTAAACTTGCCTTCAATGACGATGAAATATTCAACCCATGTCTTCGGCTTTACAAGGAGGGTTCTTCATCATAATCTGGACCAATGATAATCCGGTGATAACCTCAATGACTTTTACGATTCCCCCTGATGGCGCTTCGATTTTCGCGCATAGGGTGAATACGAACGGTCCATGTTTTTTCGCAAATAAGCCCTCCACCACGCTTGGGCGGCACCTATATAAAGAGATAGGGATCTCATAAGGCCATCTCACAACCCGTAGAAGAAAAAACAACCAAGTCTAGCCATAAAACAAAGCCTTCCATCATGGCCAGCGCCCCAGGCTCCTCTGCGCGCCCCCATGGCCCTCAAGAGGGCGATTGGCAGAGTTGCTCCATGCCTCATCTTCAACTAAGCCGGCTCCAGACGCAGGGCTACCTCCCCCTCGTAGATCTAGTTCCCGTTCGAGCGGGATTATACTCAATCGGTAATGACGTGATGGCTGAGAACTTCCCCAACCCCAATAAGGAGGAGAGGGTGTGCTTCGTCCCATTTCTGTTACGGGGCCTAGGATTTCCAATCCATTCCTTCCTCCGGGGGTTATTGGAATTTTATAGCATCCAACTGCACAACCTCACCCCGGGTTCGATTCTGCACATCTCAGGCCTTGTTGCCCTCTGCGAGTTATTCCTAGGCATCGAGGCCCATTTCGGTTTATGGAGGAAATTCTCCTACCTCGTCCCCCGCCACAAAGGGGGTTCCATATTTGAAGTGGGGGGTGCCAAAGTATGGCGTATTGCTGGATCCGGATACCCCGTATGAACCCCCAAAGAAGCATACCAATATATAGTGGTCTTTAGAGTGGTTCTATATGGACGATGTTCTGCTGCCGGATCTAGTCAGGCGTGGTCTCCCTGAATTTTCCAGTGCTCCTCTAAAGAAGCGCCTTAATCGGCGTCCCCGAAGTCCCAAAGAAGAGGACAATGCGGAGATACAGAGGTTGGTCAGCAAGGTCAGGCTGCTAGCCCATTCCGAACTCTCAATAGTTGAAGTCATGGCGATTGCAATAAAGAGGTGTGTGCATCCTCTTCAATCCAGAGTAACTCCTTTATGGTGTTACAACGGAGAAGACGACGCATCCTGTTACAGGCGGTAGGGTCCGGATACCCCAGCGGAACTGGCTTCAATTTTGGCCGATCTGTACGAGGGCGAGAAAGAAGATTTTCTCCAGTTAAACTGTCGGGAGGCCTATTCCATGTACACCCCTATCGAATGGGTAAGATCTCGATCGTCTGTGCTTATTTCACTGCATTGCAGACACTAACCGAATGTACTCTTTGTTGCCACCAACTAGTCATGGAGCAGGATGACTGAGGACGTCTACTGTCGTGCTCCCCAACCGGAGGATCATAATCGTGATGAAGATCCTGGCTTTTGTGAGGATCCGAATATATATATAATTCGACGATGGGTTATTCTATCAGGCGAGACTTGACGGTTTGGATGTGGCCATCATTGCTGACTACCCTCCACTTTACCCATTCTACATCGTGAGTATCCAGAGGCTTCCTAAGAAGAGATCCTCATTTGTATACTTTCCTGTTGTACTGATCTGGATTTAAAGAGGATCGGCGCTCCAGGGACCGTATCTCCTCGAGGGCGGCCCCCACGCAAGGCGGTCGTTCAAAACGAAAAGGGACCGGGAGTACTGCGGAGACCTCACAATCTTCCAAGAGGTATGTGTTGGGGAACGCAGTATTTCAAAATTTTCCTACGATCACGCAAGATCTATCTAGGAGATGCATAGCAATGAGAGGGGAGAGTGTGTCTATGTACCCTCGTAGACCGAAAACGGAAGTGTTTAGCAACGCGGTTGATGTAGTCAAACGTCTTCGCGATCCAACCGATCAAGTACCAAGCACACGGCACCTCCACGATCTGCACACATTCAGCTTGGTGAAGTCCCTCGTACTCTTGATCCAGTTGAGGTTGAGGGTGAGTTGCGTCAACACGACGGCGTGTTGACGGTGATGATGAAGTTACCGACGCAGGGCTTCGCCTAAGCACTACGACAATATGAACGAGGTGGAAAACTATGGAGGGGGCACCGCACATGGCTAAAGATCAACTTGTGTGTCTATGGGGTGCTCCTCCCCCGTATATAAAGGAGGGGAGGAGGAGGCCGACCGGCCACAAGGGGCGCGCAAAGGGGGTAGGAATCCTACTCCTAGTAGGAGTAGGTTTCCCCCTTTCCTAGTCCAAGAAGGAGAAGAAGGGAAAGAGGAGAGAAGAGAAGGAAGAAGGGGGGCGCCCCTTCCCTTGTCCAATTCGGACTGGGAAAGAGGGGGGCCACCTCTGGCCGGCCCTCTCTCTTCTCCACTAAGGCCCATTGTGGCCCATTAATCCCCGGGGGGTCTGGAAACCTCCCGGTACTCCGAAAAATACCCGATACACTTCAGAACCATTCCGGCGTCCGAATATAACCTTCCAATATGTCAATCTTTATGTCTCGACCATTTAGAGACTCCTTGTCATGTCCGTGATCTCATCCGGGACTCCGAACAACCTTCGGTACATCAAATCACATAACTCATAATACATATCGTCATGGAACGTTAAGCGTGCGGACCCTACGGGTTCGAGAACTATGTAGACATGACCGAGACACATGTCCTAGTCAATAACCAATAGTGGAACCTGGATGCTCATATTGGTTCCTACATATTCTATGAAGATCTTTATCGGTCAAACTGCACAACAACATACGTTGTTCCCTTTGTAATCGGTATGTCACTTGCCCAAGATTCGATCGTCGGTAACATCATACCTAGTTCAATCTCGTTACCGGCAAGTCTCTTTACTCGTTCCGTAATGCATCATCCCGTGACTAACTCATTAGTCACATTGCTTGCAAGGCTCATAGTGATGTGCATTACAGAGAGGGCCCAGAGATACCTCTCCGATACACAGAGTGACAAATCCTAATCTCGATCTATGCCAACTCAACAAACACCATCGAAGACACCTGTAGAGCATCTTTATAATCACCCAGTTACGTTGTGACGTTTGATAGCACACAAGGTGTTCCTCCGGTATTCGGGAGTTGCATAATCTCATAGTCATAGGAACATGTATAAGTCATGAAGAAAGCAATAGCAATAAACTAAACAATCATAGTGCTAAGCTAATGGATGGGTCTAGTCCATCACATCATTCTCTAATGATGTGATCCTGTTCGTCAAATGACAACACATGCCCATGGCTAGGAAACTTAACCATCTTTGATTAACGAGCTAGTCAAGTAGAGGCATACTAGGGACACTCTGTTTGTCTATGTATTCACACATGTACTAAGTTTCTGGTTATACAATTCTAGCATGAATAATAAACATTTATCATCATATAAGAAAATATAAATAACAACTTTATTATTTCATCTAGGGCATATTTCCTTCAGTATGTATACTTAATGCATGCCTAGGCATGAGTCTGGATTGTTAAGAGTCTCCCCTTTTTGTCTTTTATTTTTGGAGAAGTACGCCGCAAACGGTGGGAAAACGTCCAATTAGCCAAATGTCCACTAATCCGGTGCCGGACTCGTCAGCTAGGACGCAAGAAAATTTCGTGCCTGTTCCACCTCCTCTAGAGGATTCAGATGACATGTCGATCACGAATTCCGAAGTGGAGAGCGTGATGAATCACCGTCGTTTCAAGGAAGTTATGCATGCTCCAGCCTTGTCCGAACAAGAATTCAGCAAACTAAGTTCGACAGATGCATATATCCGAGCCGCTCGAGACGGCCTTGCTGGATTTATTCAGCTGTTCTCAAAGAAAATACAGGTAAAATTTGACACAATTTTGCATGGTCGTATGCCAGTAGCCCCAAAGACTTGAAACAGTGAAGCAAACCGATTTAAGGATCAATAATTTGTGCAGGTTCTAAGGGTTTGGTTCTAAGCGATTATCCGATTCATAGCGAAGGCGGTAGGCTCCTCCCGTCATAACTTCATCTATAATGAAGGGACCTTCCCATTTTGGTTTGAGCTTGTCCTTTTTCTTCTCTGGGAGTCGTAAAACGAGCTCACCAACGTTATAAGTCTTTGCCCGTGATACGTCCATTTTGCGTCATGCTTTTATATCAATATTTATTGCATTATGGGCTATTATTTCACATTATGTCACAATAATTATGGCTATTCTCTCTTATTTTACAAGGTTTACATAAGGAGGGAGAATGCCTGCAGCTGGACCTTGGCGGAACCTTGGCGGATCCAATCTAGAGCTCCGGCAAAGCTGTTCTGTTGGGGAAACTTCCCTCCCGGAGGGGGAAATCATCGCCATCGTCATCACCAACGCTCCTCTCATCGGGAGAGGGAAACCTCCATCAACATCTTCATCAGCACCATCTCATCTCAAAACCCTAGTTCATCTCTTGTATCCAATTCTTGTCTACAAGTCCGGGATTGGTGCTAGTAGGTTGCTAGTAGTGTTAATTACTCCTTGTAGTTGATGCTAGTTGGTTTAATTGGTGGAAGATCATATGTTCAGATCCTATATGCATATTAATACCCCTCTGATTATGAACATGTTTATGCTTTGTGAGTAGTTACGTTTGTTCTTGAGGACAAGGGAGAAGTCTTGCTATTAGTAGTCATGTGAATTTGGTATTCGTTCGATATTTTGATGAGATGTATGTTGTCTAGCCTCTAGTGGTGTTATGTGAACGTCGACTACATAACACTTCACCATTATTTGGGCCTAGAGGAAGGCATTGGGAAGTAATAAGTAGATGATGGGTTGCTAGAGTGACAGAAGCTTAAACCCTAGTTTATGCGTTGCTTCGTAAGGGGCTGATTTGGATCCATATGTTTCATGCCATGGTTAGGTTTACCTTAATACTTTTGTTGTAGTTGCAGATGCTTGCAATAGAGGTTAATCATAAGTGGGATTCTTGTTCAAGTAAGAACAGTACCCAAGCACCGGTCCACCCACATATCAAATTATCAAAGTACGGAACGCGAACCATATGAGCGTGATGAAAACTAGCTTGACGATATTCCCATGTGTCCTCGGGAGCGCTTTTCCTTATATAAGAGTTTGTCCAAGCTTGTCCTTTGCTATAAAAAGGATTGGGCCACCTTGCTGCACTTTATTTACTTTTTCACTTGTTGCTCATTACAAATTATCTCATCACAAAACTATCTGTTACCACTTATTTCAGTACTTGCAGAGAATACCTTGCTGAAAACCGTTTATCATTTCCTTCTACTCTTCTTTGGGTTCGACACTCTTACTTATCGAAAGGACTAGATAGATCCCCTATACTTGTGGATCATCAAGAATCTTTTCTGGCGCTGTTGCCGGGGAGTGAAGCGCCTTTGGTAAGGAAAAATTTATATAGTGTGCTAAAATTTACTGTCACTTGTTACTATGGAAAGTAATCCTCTGAGGGGCTTGTTTGGGTTATCTTCACCCCAACCAGTAGAACAAAGAGTTGCTCCTCAACCTACTGAACCTATTGAAAATGAATATGAAAATGAAATTCCTTATGAGTATCCTTTGAGTATGATAGAAAAACTGCTAGCTAATCCTTTTACAGGAGATGGAACAAAGCATCCTAATGAACACCTAATATATGTGGATGAAGTTTGTGGATTATTTAAGCTTGCAGGTATACCCGATGATGTTGCTAAGAATAAGTTCTTCCCTTTATCTTTGAAGGGAGACGCATTGGTATGGTATAGGCTATGTGATGATACGAAATCATGGAACTATAGAAGATTGAAATTGGAATTTCATCAAAAGTGTTACCCTATGCATCTTGTTCATCGTGATCGCAATTATATATACAATTTTTGGCCTCGCGAAGGAGAAAGCATCGCTCAAGCTTGGGGGAGGCTTAAATCAATGTTATATTCATGCCCCAATCATGAGCTTCCAAGAGAAACAATTCTTCAAAAAATTTATGCTCGGCTTTCTGAAAATAATCACACCATGCTCGTTACTTCTTGTGTTGGCTCTTTTATGATGAAGACTATTGAATTCAAATTGGATTTATTGGATAGAACTAAATGCAACTCTGAAGATTGGGACCTCGACAATGGTAAGGAGTCAGGTATGACACCTAAGTTTGATTGTGTTAAGTCTTTTATGGATACCGATATTTTTCATAAGTTTAGCACTAAATATGGACTTGATTCTGAGATAGTAGCTTCTTTCTGTGAATCTTTGGCTACTTATGTTGATCTACCTAAGGAGATGTGGTTTAAATATCATCCTCCCATAGAAGTAAAAGTAGCTGCACCTATTAAAGTTGAAGAAAAGACTGTCACTTATAATGATCCTATTGTTCCTACTTCTTATGTTGAGAAACCACCTTTCCCTGTTAGGATAAAGGATCATGCTAAAGCTTCAACTGTGGTTCGTAAAAGCAATATTAAAACATATACACCTCCTGAGCAAGTTAAAGTTGAACCTAATATTGCTATGGTTAAAGATCTCTTGTCTGATAATATAGATGGGCATGTTATTTATTTCTGTGATGAAACTGCTAGAATTGCTAAACCCGGTGATACAGATAGTGGTTTAAATATCATCCTCCCATAGAAGTAAAAGTAGCTGCACCTATTAAAGTTGAAGAAAAGACTATCACTTATAATGATCCTATTGTTCCTACTGCTTATGTTGAGAAACACCTTTTCCTATTAGGATAAAAGATCATGCTAAAGCTTCAACTGTGGTTCGTAAAAGCAATATTAGAACTTATACACCTCCTGAGCAAGTTAAAGTTGAACCTAATATTGCTATTGTTAAAGATCTCTTGTCTGATAATATTGATGGGCATGTTATTCATTTCTGTGATGAGACTGCTAGAATTGCTAAACCTTGTGCTAAAGATAAACATAGACTGGTAGGCATGCCTGTTATTTCTGTTAAAATAGGAGATCATTGTTATCATGGCTTGTGTGATATGGGTGCTAGTGCTAGTGCAATACCTTTTGACTTATACAAAGAAATTATGCATGATATTGCACCTGCTGAGATAGAAGATATTGATGTCACAATTAAACTTGCCAATAGAGATACTATTTCACCAATGGGAATTGTTAGAGATGTTGAAGTCTTGTGTGGGAAAACTAAATATCCTGCTGATTTTCTTGTTCTTGGTTCCCCACAAGATAGCTTTTGTCCCATTATATTTGGTAGACCCTTCTTGAACACTGTTAATGCTAAGATAGATTGCAAAAAGGATGTTGTTACTATTGGTTTAGGTGATATGTCTATGAATTTAATTTTTCTAAATTTAGTAGACAACACGTGAAGAAGAATTACCTAGTAAGATGAAATTATTGTTCTTGCTTCTATTGCCGTACCTCCTAGTGATCCTTTAGAACAATATTTGCTAGACCATGAAAATGATATGTTTATGAATGAAAGAAGGGAAATAGATGAAGTATTCTTTAAACAGGAACCTATCTGAAAAACAATTTACCTGTTGAAATCCTAGGGGATCCTCCTCCAAAGGGTGATCCCGTGTTTGAGCTTAAACTACCTGATACTCTTAAATATGCTTATCTTGATGAGAAAAGAGTATATATCCTGTTATTATTATGCTAACCTTTCAGAGCGAGGAAGAGAGATTATTGAAAACTCTGAAGAAGCACCGTGCTGCTATTGGATATACTCTTGATGATCTTAAGGGCATTAGTCCCACTCTATGTCAACACAAATAAATTTGGAGAAGATGCCAAACCAGTTATTGATCACCAACGGCTGAATCCTAAGATGAAAGAAGTGGTAAGAAAAGAAATACTAAAGCTCCTTGAGGCAGGTATAATTTATCCCGTTGCTGATAGTCAGTGGGTAAGTCCTGTTCCATTGTGTCCCTAAGAAGGGAGGTATTACTGTTGTTCCTAATGATAAAGATGAATTGATTCCACAAAGAATTTATAGGTTATAGGATGGTAATTGATTTCCGCAAATTAAATAAGGCTACTAAAGATCATTACCCTTACCTTTTATCGATCAAATGCTAGAAAGATTATCCAAACATACACATTTTTGCTTTCTAGATGGTTATTCTGGTTTCTCTCAAATACCTGTGTCAGCCAAGATCAATCAAAGACTACTTTTACTTGCCCTTTTGGTACTTTTGCTTATAGACGTATGCCTTTTGGTTTATGTAATGCACCTGCTACCTTTCAAAGATGCATGATGGCTATATTCTCTGACTTTTGTGAAAAGATTTGTGAGGTTTTCATGGACGATTTTCCGTCTATGGATCTTTTTTGATGATTGCTTGAGCAACCTTGATCGAGTTTTGCAGAGATGTGAAGAACTAATCTTGTCTTGAATTGGGAAAAGTGCCACTTTATGGTTAATGAAGGTATTGTCTTGGGGCATAAAGTTTCTGAAAGAGGTATTGAAGTTGATAAAGCTAAGGTTGATGCTATTGAAAAGATGCCATGTCCCAAGGACATCAAAGGTATAAGAGTTTCCTTGGTCATGCAGGGTTTTTATAGGAGGTTCATTAAGGACTTCTCAAAAATTTCTCGGCCTCTGACTAATTTTTACAAAAAGATATACCATTTGTCTTTGATGATGATTGTGTAGAAGCATTTGAAATACTTAAGAAAGCATTATTCTGCACCTATTGTTCAGCCACCTGATTGGAATTTACCCTTTGAAATTATGTGTGATGCTAGTGATTATGCTGTAGGTGCTGTTCTAGGGCAAAGAGTTGATAAGAAATTAAATGTTATTCAATATGCTAGTAAACTCTAGACAATGCTCAAGAAATTATGCTACTACTGAAAAGGAATTTTAGCAGTTGTATTTGCTTGTGATAAGTTCAGACCTTATATTGTTGATTCTAAAGTAACTATTCACACTGATCATGCTGCTATTAAATATTTATGGAAAAGAAAGATGCTAAACCTAGACTTATTAGATGGGTTCTCTTGCTACAAGAATTTGATTTGCATATTTGATAGAAAGGGAGCTGAGAACCCCGTTGCAGACAACTTGTCTAGGTTAGAAAATGTTCTTGATGACCACTACCTATTGATGATAGCTTTCCTGATGAGCAATTAAATGTCATAAATGCTTCTCATACTGCTCCATGGCATGCTGATTATGCTAATTATATTGTTGCTAAGTTTATACCACCTAGTTTCACATACCAGCAAAAGAAAAAGTTCTTCTATGATTTGAGGCATTACTTTTGGATGACCCACATCTTTATAAAGAAGGAGTAGATGGTGATTATTAGACGTTGTGTACCTGAGCATGAAGATACACTTTAGTGCTGTTGATTACGTTACTAAGTGGGTAGAAGCTATTCCAACTAGTAGTGCTGATCATAACACTTCTATTAAAATGCTTAAAGAAGTTATTTTTCCGAGGTTTGGAGTCCCTAGATATTTAATGACTGATGGTGGTTCACATTTTATTCATGGTGCTTTCCGTAAAATGCTTGCTAAGTATGTTAATCATAGAATTGCATCTCCTTATCACCCACAGTCTAGTGGTCAAGTAGAATTGAGTAATAGAGAGCTCAAATTAATTTTGCAAAAGACTGTTAATAGATCTAGAAAGAATTGGTCCAAGAAACTTGATGATGCATTATGGGCCTATAGAACTGCATATAAAAATCCTATGGGTATGTCTCCGTATAAAATGGTTATGGAAAAGCATGTCACTTACCTCTCGAACTAGAACATAGGCTTATTGGGCTATTAAAGAACAATTATGATTAAACTTGCCGGTGAGAGGGTTATTTGATATTAGCTCACTTGATGAATGGAGAACCCAAGCCTTGAAAATGCCAAGTTGTTTAATTGATCAAGTAGAATTGAGTAATAGAGAGCTCGAATTAATTTTGCAAAAGACTGTTAATAGATCTAGAAAGAATTGGTCCAAGAAACTTGATGATGCATTATGGGCCTATAGAACTGCATATAAAAATCCTATGGGTATGTCTCCGTATAAAATGGTTTAAGGAAAAGCATGTCACTTACCTCTCGAACTAGAACATAAGGCTTATTGGGCTATTAAAGAACTCAATTATGATTTCAAACTTGCCGGTGAGAAGAGGTTATTTGACATTAGCTCACTTGATGAATGAAGAACCCAAGCCTATGAGAATGCCAAATTATTTAAAGAAAAAGTTATAAGGTGGCATGACAAAAGGATACAAAAGCGTGAGTTTAATGTAGGTGATTATGTATTATTATACAACTCTCGTTTAAGATTTTTTGCATGAAAACTTCTTTCTAAATGGGAAGGTCCTTACGTTATCGAGGAGGTCTATCGTTCCGGTGCCATAAAAATCAACAACTTCGAAGGCACAAATCCGAAGGTGGTGAATGGTCAAAGAATTAAACATTATATCTCAGGTAATCCTATAAATGTTGAAACCAATGTTATTGAAACCGTAACCCCGGAGGAATACATAAGGGACACTTTCCGGAACGTTTCAGACTCCGAAAAGGAATAGGTATGTGGTACGGTAAGTAAACCGACTCCAAAACAGTTCTAATGGCAATATTTCTCCGTTTTGGAATATTTAGAAAAATAGAAAAATAAGAAGCAGTCCGGGAAGGACACGAGGGCTCCATGAGTGTGGAGGGCACACCCTACCCCCCTGGGAACGCCCCCCTACCTCATGGGCACCTCGTGTGCTCTCCGGACTCCGTTTTCGTACACGACACGTATTTTGGTCGGTAAACTTCATTATATAACCTCCCGAAGGTTTTGACCACTGTATCATGCAAAAATCTCCTGTCTTTGTTTCGAGCTGTTTTCTGACAGATCCAGGTCGTCATGTCGTCTTCAAGTGCCCCTAAGGACCAGTTCTTCAAGAAGGTCATCAACCCCTACCTCGCGGAAGTGCTGCAACACCCTCAAACCATTGAGATGCATGAGGGGTTGTTGCACATCCACGATGTTGAGGGACCAAGGAAGACCGGAAGCACGGAGGCAAGGCTCAAGGCATTGCAGCAAGAAGTTTTCAAGTGTTAGGAGATGGTGGAGCGTGGACTCGATTCCAATCACATTATGATCATGGAGTTCACCAACAACCACAAGCTGGACGTCAAGGAAATTGGGGAGGCCATCTTCAAGCGTCATGAGAAAATCGAGCACCTCCAAGGCCAGATATATGACCTGCAAAATCAAAACTGTGAGTATGAATATAGATTCAAGAGGATGAGTTTGGCTGCAGATTTGAGGTTTTAGGAGACTCGATCATCCTTCAATGATGGTGAGCCTATGCCTTGGAAGAAGGACGACAAGCCTACGCCATCAACAAAACCATCAACTTCTTCACCAACAAAGGAGACATAATCACATGGGTATGGGCACTACCTTGGCAACTGCCAAGCTTGGGCGAGTGCCCCGATATCATATCACCATCACTTTTATCTTTACCATTTTTCTTATTTCGATCCTTTTGGTAATATCTTGATCTAGTAGAATAAAAGTTCTTAGTATGATCTAGTTGTGAGTTTTGCTTTATGATCCTTCTATGTAATCGAGTCCATGAGCTATATAATAAAGATTAGTGTTGAGTCAAGGGATTGATTATTTTGCCATGATCCTAAGTGAATAAAAGAAAAGAGAAAGAAATAAAAAGAAACAAAGAGATCATATGGATCTTATGGAGAGTAATGAGCTCACATAGAAAAAGGTATGATGAATAAAAGTTGTTGAGAGTTGACAAACAGAGTTCTGGTCATCGTTGCAATTAATAGGAAGTAATAAAGAAAGAGAGGTCTTCACATATAAATATACTATCTTGGACATCTTTTATGATTGTGAGCACTCATTAAAATATGACATGCTAAAGAGTTGACGTTGGACAAGGAAGACAACGTAATGGGTTATGTTTTCTTACATCTGAGGTAAATTATATTGTCTTGGATCATCCAACATGATTGAGCTTGCCTTTCCCCCTCATGCTAGCCAAATCCTTTGCACCAAGTAGAGATACTACTTGTGCTTCCAAACACCCTTAAACCAGTTTTGCCATGAGAGTCCACCATATCTACCTATGGAATGAGTAAGTTTCTTCAAGTAAGTTGTCATCGGTGCAAGCAATAAAAAATTGTTCTCTTAATATGTATGATTGATTGCTGTGGAGGAAATAAGCTTTATACGATCGTGTGATATGGAAGAAATGAAAGCGACAGACTGCATAATAAAGGTCCATATCACAAGTGGCAATATAAAGTGACATTCTTTCGCATTAAGATTTTGTGCATCCAACCATAAAAGCGCATGACAACCTCTGCTTCCCTCTGCGAAGGGCCTATCTTTTACCTTTATCTCCTACCTTACATAAGAGTCATGGTGATCTTCACCCTTCCTTTTTACATTTTATCTTTTGGCAAGCACAACATGTTGGAAGGATCCTGGTATATATGGCTAATTGGATGTGAGTTTTCATGAACTATTATTGTTGACATTACCCTTGAGGTAAAACGTTGGGAGGCAAAACTACAAGCCCCTATCTTTCTCTGTGTCCGATTAAAATTCCATACCCATAAGTATTGCATGAGTGTTAGCAATGGTGAAAGACTAAATGATAGTTGAGTATGTGGACTTGCTGAAAAGCTCTTATATTGACTCTTTCCTATGTTATTATAAATTGCAATTGCTTCAATGACTGAGATTATAATTTGTTAGTTTTCAATGAAGTTATGATTCATACTTGAAATTGTGATTGAATTGTTACTCTAGCATAAGAGATCATATAACAAGAATTATATAAGTTGCTGTTCTAAGAATGATCATGATGCCCTCATGTCCGTATTTTACTTTTATTGACACCTCTATCTCTAAACATGTGGACATATTTTTCGATTTCGGCTTTCGCTTGAGGACAAGCGAGGTCTAAGCTTGGGGGAGTTGATATGTCCATTTTGCATCATGCTTTTATATCGATATTTATTGCATTATGGGATGTTATTACACATTATGTCACAATACTTATGCATATTCTCTCTTATTTTCAAGGTTTACATAAAGAGGGAGAATGCCGACAGCTGGGATTCTGGGCTGGAAAAGGAGCAAATATTAGAGACTTATTCTGCACAGCTCCAAAAGTCCTGAAACTTCACGGAAGACGTTTTCAGAATATATAAAAATTATTGAGCGCAAGAAGTTCACCAGGGGGGCCACACCCTGCCCACGAGGGTGGGGGCGCGCCCTACCCCCCTGGGCGCTCCCCCTACCTCGTGGGCCTCCTGGTGGCCCTCCGATGGCCATCTTCTGCTATATGGTGTCTTTCGATGAGTAAAAAATCATAAGCCATCTTTCCGGACGAGACTCCGCCGCCACGAGGCGGAACCTTGTAGGAACCAATCTAGGGCTCTAGCGGAGCTGTTCTGTCGGGGAAACTTCCCTCCGGGAGGGGGAAATCATCGCCATCGTCATAACCAACGCTCCTCTCATCGGGAGAGGGCAATCTTCATCAACATCTTCACCAGCATCATCTCCTCTCAAAACCCTAGTTCATCTCTTGTATCCAATTCTTGTCTCTAAGCCCGGGATTGGTACCTGTGGGTTGCTAGTTGTGCTAATTACTCCTTGTAGTTGATGCTAGTTGGTTTATTTGGTGGAAGATCATATGTTCATATCCTATATGCATATTAATACCCCTCTGATTATGAACATGAATATGCTTAGTGAGTAGTAACGTTTGTTCCTGAGGACATGGGAGAAGTCTTGCTATTAGTAGTCATGTGAATTTGGTATTCGTTCGATATTTTGATGAGATGTATGTTTTCTCTCCTCTAGTGGTGTTATGTGAACGTCGACTACATGAAACTTCACCATTATTTGGTCCTAGAGGAAGGCAATGGGAAGTAATAAGTAGATGATGGGTTGCTAGAGTGACAAAAGCTTAAACCCTAGTTTATGCGTTGCTTCGTAAGGGGCTGATTTGGATCCATATGTTTCATGCTATGGTTAGGTTTACCTTAATACTTTTGGTTGTAGTTGCGGATGCTTGCAATAGAGGTTAATCATAAGTGGGATGCTTGTCCAAGTAAGGACAGCACCCAAGCACCGGTCCACCCACATATCAGATTATCAAAGTACCGAACGCGAATCATATGAACGTGATGAAAACTAGCTTAACGATATTCCCATGTGTCCTCGGGAGCGCTTTACATCATATAAGAGTTTGTCCAGTCTTGTCCTTTGCTACAAAAAGGATTGGGCCACCTTGCTGCACTTAATTTACGTTTGTTACTTGTTACTCGTTACAAATTATCCTATCACAAAACTATCTGTGACCTATTATTTCAGTTCTTGCAGAGAATACCTTGCTGAAAACCGCTTATCATTTCCTTCTGCTCCTCGTTGGGTTCGAACTCTTACTTATCAAAAGGACTACGATAGATCCCCTATACTTGTGGGTCATCAGGCGCTCCGGCAGGTGGCTAAGAGCGGTGAGGCAATCCTCACCAGCATTCCTCCATAGAGGCACTCTTCGGAAAATGCCGATCTCAACGTTTTTATGGTCTTCGAGACCTTCTCTTCCAACAACTGGCGCAAGAGGGCACTGCGCGACCTTGCCGAAGTCAACCAAGTAGCCGTAGTAAATCCTTGGAATGACATGGCGATAACCTTCCCCGCCGATAACGAGCCAAGGGACAGATCAATCCAAGCACCAGCCGCTTTGGTCTTAAACCCAATAGTCGATGGCTTTCGGCTCACAAAAGTACTCATGGACGGTGGCAGCGGATTAAACCTCATCTACGAAGATACACTCCAAAAAGTACAGATGGACAAACGTCACATTGAGGAAAGCGACACCACTTTCCGAGTCATCATCCCCAGTCGAGAAGCAATAAGCTCGGGGAGGATCAAACTCGACGTCGTATTCGGCACGCCGGAAAACTATAGGTCCGAAGAGTTGCTATTCCATGTGGAACCTTTCCATAGCGGATATCATGCCCTGTTAGCGTGAGAAGCATTCATCTACTTTCAAGCTATACCCCATTACGGGTACATGAAGCTCAAAATGCCAGAGCCCAACCGAGTTATCACTATCACTAGTGATCCAGATATAGCATTCCGCGCCAAAAACAAAACCGCATCCCTAGCCCTTGAGGCACTATCTGAGGCCCTGGCGGCCGAGGAACTGACTACTCTGCGCTCTACAGTGGACAAGGATGATGTAATCCTCGACAAGAGGCCCAAATCCACTTCCTTTAAACCAGCAGACGAAATAGTCCAATTTCAGTACACCCAATGGATCCTAATAAAACTGCAGCCATTGGAGCACAGCTGGATCCAACGACCGACGCCGCCTTAAGAGTGTTTTTGCGTGAAAATTGGGACATCTTTGCCTGGCATCCTTCGGATATGCCAGGAATCCCACATAGACTGGCCGAACATAGCCTCAATATAATAAAAGGCTTTAAACCAGTCAAGCAAACGCTGTGGCGATTTTCCGAACCCAAGCGACAAGCCATGGGGGAAGAACTAGTCAAACTACTTGAAGCCAGATTCATTAGAGAGATCAAACACCCGAACTGGCTAGCAAACCTGGTCATGGTGCCAAAGAAGGATAAGTCCTGGTGCCTCTGTGTCGATTTCAAAGACCTGAACAAGCCTTTCCCTAAGGACCCCTTCCCACTACCCCACATTGACCCAATCATTGATGCAACTGCAGGACACGATTCACTGTGCTTCCTTGACGCATACTCCGGATACCATCAAATTAAGATGAGGGAATCCGATCAAGCCGCAACGGCATTCATCACCCTGTATGGGCCTTTCTGCTTCAACACTATGCCTTTCGGACTCAAAAACGTCGGCGCCACCTACCAACGCATGATTCAAACATGCCTGGAAAAACAAATTGGCAAGACAGTGGAGGCATATGTAGATGATGTAGACATCAAAACTAAACATGTTGAATCATTGGTGGACGACTTGCGCCTCACATTCGACAACCTCCGAACATACGACATGTGGCTCAACCCAGAAAAATGCGTTTTCGACATTCCGGACGAAAAGCTACTCGAGTTCATTGTTTCCAATAGAGGAATCGAAGAAAATCTAGCCAAAATTCGAGCCTTGTCGCAATTGGCAACACCAACATACCTAAAGCAGGTCCAAAAACTAGTTGGGTGCGTGGCAGCCTTGAGCCGCTTTATCTCCAGATTGGGAGAAAAGGCACCACCACTTTATCGCCTGCTCTAACGTACCGATCACTTCGAGTGGACGGATGCAGCAAGGGCTAGGCTGGAAGAAATAAAAACTCTGTTAGCAAATAACCCAATCCTTGCCGCACCAAACGTTGGCGAACCTATGCTACTATACATATCAACAACTCACCAGGTAGTGAGCGTTCTGCTCGTTGTCGAGCGAGAGGAAGAGGAACACAAATTCCCACTCCAAAAACCAGTATACTATGTATTGGCGGTCCTTACACCATGCAAATCCCGATACCCGCATTATCAAAAATAGCGTATGCGGTCTTCATGGCATCTCGAAAGCCGCAACACTACTTTCAAGAGTGCTCGATCACAGTGGCCTCTGAGGTACCACTTAATGACATCATAAACAATCGAGACACCACCGGTCGCATTGCCAAGTGGGCTATCGAGCTCCTACCATTTGAAATAACATACAAGACATGCTGAGCTATTAAATCTCAGGTGTTGGCAAACTTTGTCGCTGAATGGACAGAAGCCGAACTCCCCAAATAGTACAGCACATACTCCAACTGGGTGATGTACTTCGACGGCTCCAAAATGTTAGCCGGACTGGGAGCTGGCATCATCCTAACATCCCCTACAGCGGACATAATCCGTTACATATTACAAATCATGTATACGGACTCCAATAACGTGGCCGCATATGAAGCGCTCCTGCATGGGCTCCGGATGGCCGTTTCTATGGGCATACAATGCCTTGAGGTGCGTGGGGATTCGAACCTCATGATATCTCAAATAAATGGTGAATTCGACGCAAAAGACCCAAAGGTGGCGGCCTACCGAACGCCGTACTTACAATATCATCTCGATTTGAGGGGCTCGAGTTTCATCATGTGGCTCGAGGTATCAATCAAGCAGCAGACATCCTTGCTCGAATGGGCGCTAAACGCGACCCCGTCCCGCCTAACACCTTTTTGGAAAGGATTTTTAAGCCATCTATGGTATGGCAAGACGAGAGCGGAAATACCAGTCTGGCGCCGATCACACCCCCTAACGCCGAATATGATTCGGATATCATCGGGGGCTCGGGCACTGAGCCAACGCCTTTCGCTCATGTAATCATGGCAGTTATCTCTCCATGGACCGAACCCTTCTTGGCCTACCTTAATAGGCAGGATCTACCTAATGATCGGAAAGAGGCCCGTCGCATAGTTTGACGCTCGGAGGCCTATAAAGTTCACGAAGGAGAACTCTACAAGAAAAGCACTACTGGAGTTCTTCAAAGATGTATCTCCGAAGAAGAGGGGTGGCAGCTCTTGGCCGAAATACATGCTGGCCTCGGTGGCCATCACGCCGCAGCTCGGGCCCTTGTAAGAAAAGCCTTTTGTATAGGCTTCTTCTGGCCCACGACCCGAGCATATGCACAGGACCTTGTACAGAGCTGTGTAGGATGCTAGCTCTTCGGCAATCAAAGCCATATGCCGCCCACTGCCCTAAGAACTATCCCCATTACCTGGCCTTTTGCGGTCTAGGGGCTAGATATGGTCGGACCCCTTAAAGGGGGAAGCCATAAGAAGAAATACCTACTGGTCATGGTGGATAAATTCACTAAGTGAATAGAGGCCAAACCAGTAAAAACAGCTGAAGTCGGGCCAGTGATAGATTTTATATCCGGCGTCGTACACCGTTATGGTGTCCCACACAACATTATCACTGACAACTGTTCTAACTTCATAGCTGATGAGGTAAAAAATTGGTGTGCTAACCTTGGCATCAAGCTCGATTACACCTCCGTATATCACCCCCAAACAAACGGTCAAGTCGAGCGGGCCAATTGCCTGATAATGAGCGGCATCAAACCCAGACTAGTGCGATCCCTAAAGGAGTCAGATAAACACTGGGTCGAGGAACTCCATTCCGTACTCTAGGGGCTGCGGACCATGCCCAGTCGAACGACCGGATACACACCATTCTTCGTGGTGTACGGCGCAGAGGTTGTCTTACCCTGCGACATTATTCATGATTCACCTCGAGTGTGCATGTATGAAGAGAGAGAGGCCGAGCTCGATCGGCAGGACGAATTAGATGGCCTGGAGGAGGAGCGCGATGTCGCCAAAGCCCGTTCCACATTTTATCAACAACAAGCTCGAAGATACCAAAACAGAGAAGTGTGGGCTAATGACCCACAAGTATAGGGGATCTATCGTAGTCCTTTCGATAAGTAAGAGTGTCGAACCCAACGAGGAGCAGAAGGAAATGATAAACGGTTTTCAGCAAGGTATTCTCTGCAAGTACTGAAATAAGTGGTAACAGATAGTTTTGTGATGAGATAATTTGTAACGAGCAACAAGTAACAAAAGTAAATAAAGTGCAGCAAGGTGGCCCAATCCTTTTTGTAGCAAAGGACAAGCCTGGACAAACTCTTATATAACGAAAAGCGCTCCCGAGGACACATGGGAATATCGTCAAGCTAGTTTTCATCACGCTCATATGATTCGCGTTCGGTACTTTGATAATTTGATATGTGGGTGGACC
Source organism: Triticum urartu (assembly GCF_003073215.2). Lineage (NCBI taxonomy): Eukaryota > Viridiplantae > Streptophyta > Magnoliopsida > Poales > Poaceae > Triticum > Triticum urartu. The sequence goes on along the minus strand of NC_053024.1, from coordinate 709,272,991 downwards.
GGTGCTTGGGTGCTGTTCTTACTTGAACAAGCATCCCACTTATGATTAACCTCTATTGCAAGCGTCTGCAACTACGACAAAAGTATTAAGGTAAACCTAACCATAGCATGAAACATATGGATCCAAATCAGCCCCTTACGAAGCAACACATAAACTAGGGCTTAAGCTTCTGTCACTCTAGCAACCCATCATCTGCTTATTACTTCCCAATGCCTTCCCTCTAGGCCCAAATAATGGTGAAGTGTTATGTAGTCGATGTTCACATAACACCACTAGAGGCTAGACAACATACATCTCATCAAAATATCAAACGAATACCAAATTCACATGACTACTAATAGCAAGACTTCTCCCTTGTCCTCAGGAACAAACGTAACTACTCACAAAGCATAAACATGTTCATAATCAGAGGGGTATTAATATGCATATAGGATCTGAACATATGAACTTCCACCAATTAAACCAACTAGCATCAACTACAAGGAGTAATTAACACTACTAGCAACCTACTAGCACCAATCCCGGACTTGTAGACAAGAATTGGATACAAGAGATGAACTAGGGTTTTGAGATGAGATGGTGCTGATGAAGATGTTGATGGAGATTGCCCTCTCCCGATGAGAGGAGCGTTGGTGATGATGATGGCGATGATTTCCCCCTCCGGGAGGGAAGTTTCCCCGGCAGAACAGCTCTGCCGAAGCTCTATATTGGATCCGCCAAGGTTCCGCCTCGTGGCGGTGGAGTTTCGTCCCGAAAGGTTGCTTCTTATTTTTTTCTTGACGAAATACTTCATATAGGAGAAGATGGTCATTGGAGAGCCACCAGGGGGGCCACGAGGTAGGGGGGCGCGCCCTAGGGGGGGCGCCCCCACCCTCGTGAGCAGGGTGTGGGCCCCCTGGTCTTCATCTTTGGCGAGGATTTTTCATTATTTATTATAAGGTATTCCGTGGAGTTTCAGGATTTTTGGAGTTGTGCAGAATAGGTCTCTAATATTTGCTCCTTTTCCAGCCCAGAATTCCAGCTGTCGGCATTCTCCCTCCTTATGTAAACCTTGTAAAATAAGAGAGAATAGCCATAAGTATTGTGACATAATGTGAAATAACAGCCCATAATGCAATAAATATCGATATAAAAGCATGATGCAAAATTGACGTATCAACTCCCCCCAAGCTTAGACCTCGCTTGTCCTCAAGCGAAAGCCGATAACAATAAATATGTCCCCATGTTTAGAGGTAGAGGCGTCGATAAAAATAAAATACGGACATGAGGGCATCATGATTATTCTCATAACAGCAACATACATAGATATTGTCATATGATTACTTTATTCTACTAGATCGAAATACTACTAATAGGATCGAACTAAGAAAAATGGTAAAGATAGGAGTTTTGATTGTGATACGATACTGGGGCACCTCCCCCAAGCTTGGCAGTTGCCAAGGGGAGTGCCCATACTCATGTGATTATATCTCCTTGGTTGGTGAAGAAGGTGGAGGTGTTGTTGATGATGCGGGCTTGTCATCCATCTTCCAAGGCATAGGTTCACCATCATAGAAGGATGATCGAGTCTCCGGAATCCGCGAATCTGCAGCCAAACTCATTCTTTTGAATCTATATTCATACTCACAGTTTTGGTTTTGCAGGTCATAGATTTGGGCTTGGAGGTGCTCGATCTTCTCATGTAGCTTGAAGATGGCCTCCTTGGTGTTCTTGGCATCCGGCTTGCAGTTGTTAGTGAACTCCGCGAGCATCGTGTGGCTAGAATTGATTCCACGCTCCACCATCCCCTGGCACTTGAAAACTTGTTGCTCCATTGCTTCGAGCCTCGCCTCCACGCTTCCGGTTCCACTTGGTCCCTCAGCATAGTGGATGTGCAGCAACCCATCACGCATCTCAATGGTTTGAGGGTGTCGCAGCACCTCCGCGAGGTAGGGGTTGATGACCTTCTCAAAGAACTTGTCCTTGGAAGCACTTGGGGACGTCATGATAACCTAGATCTGTCAGAAAAACAGCTCCAAACAAAAACAGGAGATTTTTGCGTGATACGGGAGTCAAAACCCCCGGGAGATTATATAATGATTTTTTACCGACCAAAATACGTATCGTGTAAGAAAACAGAGTACGGAAGGCACACGACGAGCTCACGAGGTAGGGGGTGTGCCCAGGGGGTAGGGCACGCCCTCCACCCTCGTGGGGCCCTCGTGTCCTTCCCGGACTACTACTTAATTTTCTATTTTTCTAAATATTCCAAAATGGATAAATATTGCCTTAAAATTGTTTTGGAGTTGGTTTACTTACCGTACCACATACCTATTCCTTTTCGGAGTCTAAAACGTTCTGGAAAGTGTCTTTTATGCACTCCTCCGGGGTTATGGTTTCAATAACATTGGTTCCAACATTTATGGGATTACCTGAGATATAATGTTTGATTCTTTGACCATTTACCACCTTCGGATTTGTGCCTTCGAAGTTGTTGATTTTTATGGCACTGGAACGATAGACCTCCTCGATAACATAGGGGCCTTCCCATTTAGAGAGAAGTTTACCTGCAAAAAATCTTAAACGAGAGTTGTATAGCAATACATAATCGCCTACATTAAACTCATGCTTTTGTATCCTTTTGTCATGCCATCTTTTAACCTTTTCTTTAAACAACTTGGCATTTTCATAAGCTTGGGTTCTCCATTCATCAAGTGAGCTAATATCAAATAACCTCTTTTCACCGGCAAGTTTGAAATCATAGTTGAGCTCTTTAATAGCCCAATATGCCTTATGTTCTAGTTCGAGAGGTAAGTGACATGCTTTTCCATGTACCATTTTATACGGAGACATACCCATAGGATTTTTATATGCAGTTCTATAGGCCCATAATGCATCATCAAGTTTCTTGGACCAATTCTTTCTAGACCTATTGACAGTCTTTTGCAAAATTAATTTGAGTTCTCTATTACTCAATTCTACTTGACCACTAGACTGTGGGTGATACGGAGATGCAATTCTATGATTGACATCATATTTAGCAAGCATTTTACGGAAAGAACCATGAATAAAATGTGAACCACCATCAGTCATTAAATATCTAGGGACTCCAAACCTTGGAAAAATAACTTATTTAAGCATTTTAATAGAAGTGTTATGATCAGCACTACTAGTTGGAATAGCTTCTACCCACTTAGTAACGTAATCAACAGCAACTAAAATATGTGTATATCCATTAGAGGCAGGAAAATGTCCCATATAATCAAAGCCCCAAACATCAAACGGTTCAATAACAAGTGAATAATTCATAGGCATTTCTTGACGTCTACTAATATTACCAATTATTTGACATTCATCACAAGATAGGACAAACTTACGGGCATCCTTGAAGAGAGTAGGCCAATAAAAACCGGATTGCAATACCTTATGTGCAGTTCTATCTCCCGCATGGTGTCCTCCATAAGTTTCGGAGTGGCACTTGTGTAGGATATATTCCTGTTCATGCTCAGGTACAAAACATCTAATAACACCATCTACTCCTTCTTTATAAAGATGTGGGTCATCCCAAAAGTAATGTCTCAAACCATAGAAGAACTTTTTCTTTTGTTGGTATGTGAAGCTAGGTGGTATGAATTTAGCAACAATGTAATTAGCATAATCATCATACCAAGGAGTACTACGAGAAGTACTTATGACATTTAATTGTTCATCAGGAAAGCTATCATCAATAGGTAGTGGGTCATCAAGAACATTCTCTAACCTAGATAAGTTGTCTACAACGGGGTTCTCAGCTCCTTTTCTATCAACAATATGCAAATCAAATTCTTGTAGCAAGAGAACCCATCTAATAAGTCTAGGTTTAGCATCTTTCTTCTCCATAAGATATTTAATAGCAGCATGATCAGTGTGGATAGTTACTTTAGAATCAACAATATAAGGTCTGAACTTATCACAAGCAAATACAACTGCTAAAAGTTTTTTTCAGTAGTAGCATAATTTCTTTGAGCATTGTCTAGAGTCTTACTAGCATAATGGATAACATTTAATTTCTTATCAACTCTTTGCCCTAGAATAGCACCTACAGCATAATCGCTAGCATCACACATAATTTCAAAGGGTAAATTCCAATCAGGTGGCTGAACAATAGGTGTGGAGACTAATGCTTTCTTAAGTATTTCAAATGCTTCTACATAATCATTATCAAATACAAATGGTATATATTTTTGTAATAGATTAGTCAGAGGCCGAGAAATTTTTGAGAAGTCCTTAATGAACCTCCTATAAAATCCAGCATGACCAAGGAAACTTCTTATACCTTTGATGTCCTTAGGACATGGCATCTTTTCAATAGCATCAACCTTGGCTTTATCAACTTCAATACCTCTTTCAGAAAGTTTATGCCCCAAGACAATACCCTCATTAACCATAAAGTGGCACTTTTCCCAATTCAAGACAAGATTAGTTTCTTCACATCTCTGCAAAACTCGATCAAGATTGCTCAAGCAATCATCAAAGGAAGATCCATAGACGGAAAAGTCGTCCATGAAAACCCCACAAATCGTTTCACAAAAGTCAGAGAATATAGCCATCATGCATCTTTGAAAGGTAGCAGGTGCATTACATAAACCAGAAGGCATACGTCTATAAGCAAAAGTACCAAAAGGGCATGTAAAAGTAGTCTTTGATTCATCTTTAGCCGACACGGGTATTTGAGAGATACCAGAATAACCATCTAGAAAGTAGTAATGTGTATGTTTGCATAATCTTTCTAGCATTTGATCGATAAAAGGTAATGGGTAATGATATTTCTTAGTAGCCTTATTTAATTTGCGTAAATCAATTACCATCCTATAACCTGTAATAATTATTTGTGGAATCAATTCATCTTTATCATTAGGAACAACAGTAATACCTCCCTTCTTAGGGACACAATGAACATGACTTACCCACTGACTATCAGCAACGGGATAAATTATACCTGCCTCCAGAAGCTTTAGTATTTCTTTTCTTACCACTTCTTTCATTTTAGGATTCAGACGTCGTTGAGGATCACGAACTGGTTTGGCATCTGCTTCCAAATTTATTTTATGTTGACATAGAGTGGGACTAATGCCCTTAAGATCATCAAGAGTATATCCAATAGCGCCACGTTGCTTCTTCAGAGTTTTCAATAATCTTTCTTCTTCATGCTCTGAAAGGTTAGCACAAATAATAATAGGATATATCTTCTTTTCATCAAGATAAGCATATTTAAGATTATCAGGCAACGGTTTAAGCTCAAACACGGGATCACCCTTAGGTGGAGGGGGATCCCCTAGGATTTCAACAGGCAAATTGTGTTTCAGCATAGGTTCCTGTTTAAAGAATACTTCATCTATTTCCCTTCTTTCATTCATAAACATATCATTCTCATGGTCTAGCAAGTATTGTTCTAAAGGATCACTAGGAGGTACGGCAATAGAAGCAAGACTAATAATTTCATCCTTACTAGGCAATTCTTCTTCACGGTGTTGTTTACTAAATTTATAGAAATTAAATTCATGAGTCATATCATCTAAGCCAATAGTAACAACATTCTTTTCGCAGTCTATCTTAGCATTAACAGTATTTAAGAAGGGTCTACCAAATATAATGGGACAAAAGCTATCTTGTGGGGAACCAAGAACAAGAAAATCAACAGGATATTTAGTTTTCCCACACAAGACTTCAACATCTCTCACAATTCCCATTGGTGAAATAGTATCTCTATTAGCAAGTTTAATTGTGACATCAATATCTTCTAACTCAATAGGTGCAATGTCATGCATAATTTTGTTGTATAAGTCAATAGGTATTGCACTAGCACTAGCACCCATATCACATAAGCCATGATAACAATGATCTCCTATTTTAACAGAAATAATAGGCATACCTACCACAGGTCTAGGTTTATCTGTATCACCGGGTTTAGCAATTCTAGCAGTTTCATCACAGAAATAAATAACATGCCCATCTATATTATCAGACAAGAGATCTTTAACAATAGCAATATTAGGTTCAACTTTAACTTGCTCAGGAGGTGTATATGTTTTAATATTGCTTTTACGAACCATAGTTGAAGCTTTAGCATGATCCTTTATCCTAACAGGGAAAGGTGGTTTCTCAACATAAGAAGTAGGAACAATAGGATCATTATAAGTGACAGTCTTTTCTTCAACTTTAATAGGTGCAGCTACTTTTACTTCTATGGGAGGATGATATTTAAACCACATCTCCTTAGGTAGATCAACATAAGTAGCCAAAGATTCACAGAAAGAAGCTACTATCTCAGAATCAAGTCCATATTTAGTGCTAAACTTATGAAAAATATCGGTATCCATAAAAGACTTAACACAATCAAACTTAGGTGTCATACCTGACTCCTTACCATTGTCGAGGTCCCAATCTTCAGAGTTGCATTTAGTTCTATCCAATAAATCCAATTTGAATTCAATAGTCTTCATCATAAAAGAGCCAACACAAGAAGTAACGAGCATGGTGTGATTATTTTCAGAAAGCCGAGCATAAATTTTTTGAAGAATTGTTTCTCTTGGAAGCTCATGATTGGGGCATGAATATAACATTGATTTAAGCCTCCCCCAAGCTTGAGCGATGCTTTCTCCTTCGCGAGGCCAAAAATTGTATATATAATTGCGATCACGATGAACAAGATGCATAGGGTAACACTTTTGATGAAATTCCAATTTCAATCTTCTATAGTTCCATGATTTCGTATCATCACATAGCCTATACCATACCAATGCGTCTCCCTTCAAAGATAAAGGGAAGAACTTATTCTTAGCAACATCATCGGGTATACCTGCAAGCTTAAATAATCCACAAACTTCATCCACATATATTAGGTGTTCATTAGGATGCTTTGTTCCATCTCCTGTAAAAGGATTAGCTAGCAGTTTTTCTATCATACTCAAAGGATACTCATAAGGAATTTCATTTTCATATTCATTTTCAATAGGTTCAGTAGGTTGAGGAGCAACTCTTTGTTCTACTGGTTGGGGTGAAGATAACCCAAACAAGCCCCTCAGAGGATTACTTTCCATAGTAACAAGTGACAGTAAATTTTAGCACACTATATAAATTTTTCCTTACCAAAGGCGCTTCACTCCCCGGCAACAGCGCCAGAAAAGATTCTTGATGATCCACAAGTATAGGGGATCTATCTAGTCCTTTCGATAAGTAAGAGTGTCGAACCCAAAGAAGAGTAGAAGGAAATGATAAACGGTTTTCAGCAAGGTATTCTCTGCAAGTACTGAAATAAGTGGTAACAGATAGTTTTGTGATGAGATAATTTGTAATGAGCAACAAGTGAAAAAGTAAATAAAGTGCAGCAAGGTGGCCCAATCCTTTTTATAGCAAAGGACAAGCTTGGACAAACTCTTATATAAGGAAAAGCGCTCCCGAGGACACATGGGAATATCGTCAAGCTAGTTTTCATCACGCTCATATGGTTCGCGTTCCGTACTTTGATAATTTGATATGTGGGTGGACCGGTGCTTGGGTACTGTTCTTACTTGAACAAGAATCCCACTTATGATTAACCTCTATTGCAAGCATCTGCAACTACAACAAAAGTATTAAGGTAAACCTAACCATGGCATGAAACATATGGATCCAAATCAGCCCCTTACGAAGCAACGCATAAACTAGGGTTTAAGCTTCTGTCACTCTAGCAACCCATCATCTACTTATTACTTCCCAATGCCTTCCTCTAGGCCCAAATAATGGTGAAGTGTTATGTAGTCAACGTTCACATAAGACCACTAGAGGCTAGACAACATTCATCTCATCAAAATATCGAATGATTACCAAATTCACATGACTACTAATAGCAAGACTTCTCCCTTGTCCTCAAGAACAAACATAACTACTCACAAAGCATAAACATGTTCATAATCAGAGGGGTATTAATATGCATATAGGATCTGAACATATGATTTTCCACCAATTAAATCAACTAGCATCAACTACAAGGAGTAATTAACACTACTAGCAACCTACTAGCACCAATCCCGGACTTGTAGACAAGAATTGGATACAAGAGATGAACTAGGGTTTTGAGATGAGATGGTGCTGATGAAGATGTTGATGGAGGTTTCCCTCTCCCGATGAGAGGAGCGTTGGTGATGAAGATGGCGATGATTTCCCCCTCCGGGAGGGAAGTTTCCCCGATAGAACAGCTCTGCCGGAGCTCTAGATTGGATCCGCCAAGGTTCCGCCTCGTGGCGGCAGAGTTTCGTCCCGAAAGGTTGCTTCTTAATTTTTTTCTCGACGAAAGACTTCATATAGGAGAAGATGGTCATCGGAGAGCCACCAGGGGGCCCACGAGGTCTTCATCTTTGGCGAGGATTTTTCATTATTTATTATAAGGTATTCCATGGAGTTTCAGGATTTTTGGAGTTGTGCGGAATAGGTCTCTAATATTTGCTCCTTTTCCAGCCCAGAATTCCAGCTGCCGGCATTCTCCCTCCTTATGTAAACCTTGTAAAATAAGAGAGAATAGCCATAAGTATTGTGACATAATGTGAAATAACAGCCCATAATGCAATAAATATTGATATAAAAGCATGGTGCAAAATGGACGTATCACTGGCAAAGACTTATAACGTCGGTGAGCTCGTTTTACGACTCCCAGAGAAGAAAAAGGACAAGCTCAAACCAAAATGGGAAGGTCCCTTCATTATAGATGAAGTTATGACGGGAGGAGCCTACCGCCTTTGCAATGAATCAGATAATCGCTTAGAACCAAACCCTTGGAATGCTGCTCGGCTCTGCAGATTCTACGCATAAGTATGGCCATGCTTTTTATTCATTCTTTTGTCTCCTTTTCAAATTTTCTTTTTATACGTTTCCCATGGTGTGTTCAAATAGGCCGAACACTTGAGGGGTATACATCCTTAAATGTATACACCCCGCCGCGACTGGGGGCTTCTGTAAATAGAAGCTTATTATTATATCAAGTCTAGAGCTCACAATACATGTGCCGTTTGTGGATATACATCCTTTCTTGCATGTTTTTTGCCAAGCTGGGTTGCCTCGCTACTGTGCTTATGCCCTACGTTCCCGATTGTTTGGCTAGGGCATAAAGGGAGCACCTCTGTGATTGTTACAATCGGGTCATCCGGGCATGTACCTCAGATGGGTGAAGCCGAAAGCTAGTGTTCTTAAGGGAATAATTGGTCGGCAAATTTTCATTGTATTGCAATCATCTTTAAAGCATTTCGAGATGGTTTTTCCGTACTATGGACCACATGCCCCAGCACGTACAATCATAATATGCCGACCCAAGGAAAGGAACCTTTAACAGAACTATTTTCCTTGGAAGATGTTTCTTACATACGTAATATAACATACATCCCGAACTCGAATTTTTTGTCTGTTTGAGCACTATGACTGGGTTGCCTGGTTTCCGGAAGGATATTTCCTCTTGTCCTACGTATCCGAAAACACTTCACCATTATTAGTTTGGAGGTTAAAGCCAAAAGTCTGCGATGACAAAATCATTTCACATGTTCGGATCAAACCATAGGTTTATCATAAATGTGCATTGATACATTAAGCTCAAAACCTACTCCTTCTCTATGCCGTCTATAAGGTTGTCTAATCTACAGTCTTCCTGCGAATATTTTGCAGCGAACATTACTTGACCATAGACTAAATTTAATGGGATTTCCTTCCCATCTGGTCCCTGTGGTCCTACTCGGGCCATATGATTTGGATCCAGTTTCAAGAAGCATGTCTTCACCATGGCTCAGGCTTCTCGTGCGCCTTCACGGCAGGCAGACATCTTCCATAGCTCGAACTGGTGCCGAGCACCTTTGAACAGGTTTGCCAGGGATTCCATACTTTCTGGAGGGGTATCAGATGGCCATAACGCCTTCACCATACTCCTTGTGGCCTTCCGAGCCCAAGCATGCACGGCAGATAACTCCTTTAGCACGTCGCCTTGAAACCCGGACACTTCCTCCTCTGGTCGACCAGTTAACAGACCTGCCGCAACAAATTCATGATATTCCACATTATGGATTAAACATGAAGTACCTATGGTGGTTCTAAACATGAGGGGAAGACATACCGAACATGCCGCCCTTCAGCTTTTCATTCTCCTTCTGAGCGGCTGATAGTTGAGCCTTCAAGCTCTCTATCTCTTCAGACTGTTAGTCCTTTTCCTCCCCAAGTTTTCTCTCCCTAGACGCGCCCTTTGCGGTCTCTTTCATTACTGCTAGTTCGGTGGTAACTGCACTCGGTTGCGTCTAGTTTGTGTTCAGCTCTTGAGCTAGCATAGTGTTCTTTTTTTTTTGCAGAACCTGCACAAATTATTGATCCTTAAATCGGTTTGATTCACTGTTTGAAGTCTTTGGGGCTACTGGCATACGACCATGCAAAATTGTGTCAAATTTTACCTTTATTTTCTTTGAGAACAGCTGAATAGATCCAGCAAGGCCGTCTCGAGCGGCTTGGATATATGCATCTGTCGAACTCAGTTTGCTGACTTCTTGTTCGGACAAGGCCGGAGCATGCATAACTTCCTTGAAACGACGGTGATTCATCACGCTCTCCACTTCGGAATTCGTGATCGACATGTCATCCGAATCCTCTAGAGGAGGTGGAACAGGCACGACATTTTCTTACGTCCTAGCTGACGAGTCCGGCACCGGATTAGTGGACATTTGGCTAATTGGACGTTTTCCCACCGTTTGCGGCATACTTCTCCTAAAAATAAAAGACAAAAAGGGGAGACTCTTAACAGTCCAGACTCATGCCTAGGCATGCATGAAGTATACATACTGAAGGAAATATGCCCTAGAGGAAATAATAAAGTTGTTATTTATATTTTCTTATATGATGATAAATGTTTATTATTCATGCTAGAATTGTATTAACCGGAAACTTAGTACATGTGTGAATATATAGACAAACAGAGTGTCCCTAGTATGCCTCTACTTGACTAGCTCGTTAATCAAAGATGGTTAAGTTTCCTAGCCATGGACATGTGTTGTCATTTGATGAATGGGATCACATCATTAGAGAATGATGTGATGGACTAGACCCATCCGTTAGCTTAGCACTATGATTGTTTAGTTTATTGCTATTGCTTTCTTCATGACTTATACATGTTCCTATGAGTATGAGATTATGCAACTCCTGAATACCGGAGGAACACCTTGTGTGCTATCAAACGTCACAACGTAACTGTGTGATTATAAAGATGCTCTACAGGTGTCTTCGATGGTGTTTGTTGAGTTGGCATAGATCGAGATTAGGATTTGTCACTCTGTGTATCGGAGAGGTATCTCTGGGCCCTCTCTGTAATGCACATCACTATGAGCCTTGCAAGCAATGTGACTAATGAGTTAGTCACGGGATGATGCATTACGGAACGAGTAAAGAGACTTGCTGGTAACGAGATTGAACTAGGTATGATGTTACCGACGATCGAATCTTGGGCAAGTGACATACCGATTACAAAGGGAACAATGTATGTTGTTGTGCAGTTTGACCGATAAAGATCTTCGTAGAATATGTAGGAACCAATATGAGCATCTAGGTTCCACTATTGTTTATTGACCAGGACATGTGTCTCGTTCATGTCTACATAGTTCTCGAACCAGTAGGGTCCGCACGCTTAACGTTCCATGACGATATGTATTATGAGTTATGTGATTTGATGTACGGAAGGTTGTTCGGGGTCCCGGATGAGATCACGAACATGACGAGGAGTCTCTAAATGGTCGAGACATAAAGATTGACATATTGGAAGGTTATATTCGGACGCCGGAATCGTTCCGAAGTGTATCGGGTATTTTTCGGAGTACCGGGAGGTTACCGGACCCCCCCGGGGATTAATGGGCCACAATGGGCCTTAGTGGAGAAGAGAGAGGGCCGGCCAGAGGTGCCCCCCCTGTTTCCCAGTCTGAATTGGACAAGGGAAGGGGTGCCCCCCTTCTTCCTTCTCTTCTCTCCTCTTTCCCTTCTTCTCCTTCTTGGACTAGGAAAGGGGGAAACCTACTCCTACTAGGAGTAGGATTCCTACCCCCTTGGCGCGCCCCTTGTGGCCGGTCGGCCTCCTCCTCCCCTCCTTTATATACGGGGGAGGGGCTCCCCATAGACACACAAGTTGATCTTTAGCCGTGTGCGGTGCCCCCTCCACAGTTTTCCACGTCGGTCATATTGTCGTAGTGCTTAAGCGAAGCCCTGCGTCGGCAACTTCATCATCACCGTCAACATGCCGTCGTGTTGACGCAACTCACCCTCAACCTCAACTGGATCAAGAGTACGAGGGACGTCACCAAGCTGAATGTGTGCAGATCGTGGAGGTGCCGTGTGCTTGGTACTTGATCGGTTGGATCGTGAAGACGTTTGACTACATCAACCGCGTTACTAAACACTTCCGCTTTCGGTCTGCGAGGGTACGTAGACACACTCTCCCCTCTCATTGCTATGCATATCCTAGATAAATCTTGCGTGATCGTAGGAAAATTTTGAAATACTGCGTTCCCCAACACATACCTCTTGGAAGATTGTGAGGTCTTCGCAGTAGTCCCGGTCCCTTTTCGTTTTGAACGACCGCCTTGCGTGGGGGCCGCCCTCGAGGAGATACGGTCCCTGGAGCGCCGATCCTGTTTAAATCCAGATGAGTACAACAGGAAAGTATACAAATGAGGATCTCTTCTTAGGAAGCCTCTGGATACTCACGATGCAGAATGGGTAAAGTGGAGGGTAGTCGGCAATGATGGCCGCATCCAAACCGTTAAGACTCGCCTGATAGAATAACCCATCATCGAATTATATATATATATATATATATATATATTCGGATCCTCGCAAAAGCCAGGATCTTCATCACGATTATGATTCTCCGGTTGGGGAGCACGATAGTAGACGTCCTCGGTCATCCTGCTCCATGACTAGTTGGTGGCAACAAAGAGTACATTCGGTTAGTGTCTGCAATGCAGTGAAATAAGCACAGACGATCGAGATCTTACCCATTCGATAGGGGTGTACATGGAATAGGCCTCCCGACAGTTTAACCGGAGAAAATCTTCTTTTTCGCCCTCGTACAGATCGGCCAAAATTGAAGCCAGTTCTGCTAGGGTATCCGGACCCTACCGCCTGTAACGGGATGCGTCGTCTTCTCCATTGTAACACCATAAAGGAGTTACTCTGGATTGAAGAGGATGCACACACCTCTTTATTGCGATCGCCATGACTTCAACTATTGAGAGTTCGGAATGGGCTAGCAGCCTGACCTTGCTGACCAACCTCTGTATCTCCGCATTGTCCTCTTCTTTGGGACTTCGGGGACGCCGATTGAGGCGCTTCTTTAGAGGAGTGCTGGAAAATTCAGGGAGACCACGCCTGACTAGATCCTCGTACTCCTCTTCGCGTGGGCATCCACTGCTGCGTCTTCCCCGGCTTTGAGTCGTCCCCTTCCTATTCCTCGCCGTCGTCCACCGCCCTGGTGCTCTCAGCGCGGCGTGGTCAACGTGATCAACGACCGACTTCCATCGAAAGAGTATTGTACGTGGAGAGGCTGACAGCTAGGTCCATGGCAACCGCAAGGAAGTGCCTCCTTATTACGCGGAAAATAATTATTCCTCCACCTGACAGCGGGTACCCACTGGACGGGCCACCAGTATTTTGCGAAAAATCGTTTCCCCTTGACTGCTGGGACCCACCGGATGGGCCACCGTATTTTGCGAAAAAAATGTTCCCCCGCTATCAGCTCGGACCCACCGGAAGTGCCTCCTTATTACGCACAAAAAAATGAATACTCCCCCGACTAGCTGGGACCCACCTTGCTGGGAGGCTGATTTGTGGGCCTACTAAGTTGACAGGGACGAAGGGCTTTGTCACCTTAGTCAATATGAACGATTCTAGCTCCAGTGACCATACGATGTCCATCCAACGGCCGTAGTGCTTCTTCAACCTCTGGTCTTCTTGCTCCAGCCGCCCAAAGCAGCGCCGGTCGTGCCGCATGCTCCTACCTCTCGTGGCCGGCTGTGCTGCCGCAGAGGCCTCACCGCCCCCTACTATTCCCACCGCTGGCCAGGCCCTGCGGCGACGGTAGCCTCACACCGCAGCCGAACCAGTGAACCCTCGTAGTCCTCACCGCGCGGGCTTCCACTGCCGCGTCGTCCCCTTCCTAGGCCTCACTGTCGTCCACCGCCGTGGTGCTCTCCGCGCGGCGTGGTCAACGTGGTCAAGGAACGACTTCCATCCGAAGAGTACTGTACGTGGAGAGGCTGACAGCTGGGTCCACGGCCACAGCCCAGTTTTTTTGTGATTTGCCAAGTAAGTCGCTTTGTCAGGCCTGTTGGGCTGCAAATCTTTCAAGACGAGGAGAGCTTTCATTCGGCTGGCCGAGAAAATGGCCCATCATTAATGAGCAATGGGTTGTACATTTTTAAAACACATCAAACCGGCAATTAGTTTCAAATATCTTTTTTTCATTTCAAGATTTTAAATTACATTAATTTTTATGCATGGAGAATTTGTTGGATTTTCTATTGATATACATTTATTTTTAAAATCAGTTTGAATGTGAGTCGAAATTTCGGGATTAAAAACAGTTCGGACCGCACCGAAATATGCAAAATTTCGTATAATTTTTTAACCGTTGCCACAATATGGGCTGTAATGCTACAAAAAGAATATGGGCTCCAAAAAAACCTTAAGAATTAGCAAATGGGCTGTAAATTATTAGAAATAATGGCAGATGGGTTGTATGCTGTTTTCCACAGATTTGAGGCTTTCCTAAAAAAAGGTTGATGCACAAGCACTGACTGTTGCATGTCCATCCAACGGCCGTCGTGCTTCTTCAATCTCTGCTCTTCCTACTCCAGCCGCTCAAACAAGCGCCAGTGGGACTGCCTGCTCCCTCCTCCTCGTGGCCGGCTGTGCTGCCGCGCGGCCTCACCGCCCGACCGTACTCCCATCACTGGCCTAGCCATCCCTCTACTCACCCACACCTGCTGTTATTCTCCGGCGACGGCAGACGGACTAGTAAACCCTCGTACAGTCGTACTCCCCTCCGCGTGGGAAACAACTACCGAGTATTCCCTGCCTCCATGTCGTCCCCTTCCTAGGCCTTGCCGTTGTCCACCGCCCTGGTGCTCTCGGCGCGGCGTGGTCAACGTGGTCAAGGAATGAATTCCATCGGACATGGACTGTACGTGGAGAGGCTGACAGCTGGGTCCATGGCCGCAGCAAGGAAGTGCCTCCTTATTACGCGGAAAATAATGATTCCTCCACCTGATAGCTGGGACCCACCAGACGGGCCACTGTATTTTGAGAAAAAAAACGTTTTCCCCTGACTGCTAGGACCCACGAGCTACATCTTTGCACGCAAGGAAGTGCGTCCGGGCAAAAAAACAAAACGATTCGCCCCCTGACTGCTGGGACCGACCAGCTACATCTTCGCAGGCAAGGAAGTGCCTGACAATCGGGACCCACCTGGTCGAAGCGTACGTAGCGTTTTCATTCTGGTCGCGAATGTGTACGTACATACTGGTCGATGTAGAGGCGCGCACATGTCGTAGTAGAGGCGCGCACGTGTTGTAGTAGAGGTGCGCACGTAGCATTTACACGTACGTACAGTGGCTAGGGTGCAAGAAAGAAAATACGGCCACGTATGTGTACATACGGACGGGGTCTCGAATGCCTACTCGCGCATACGTATGGCGAGGGCTCGTGTACATGGCTGGGTCGGAACGGAGAAACAGCGTCGTCGTCGTGTTCATGGGGAGGCAACGGAATGCGTCGTGTTCATGGGGAGGCAACGGAATGTGTCGTGTTCATCGGGAGGTCTTGGACGGAACAGGCGATGGAAACGAGGCCTAGCGTACCGCAGAACGAAGGAAACGGCCTTGTGTTTGACCAGCCACGTTCGAAACGGGATCCTGTTCATCGGGAGGGGTCTGGCGTACCGCAAAACGGAGGAAACGGACCTCCTACGGTCGAAACAGGGGTCTTGTTGATCGGGAGGGGTGTGGCGTACCGCAAAACAGAGGAAACGGACTTGTGTTGGAGCGCTACGGTCGAAACGGGGGTCCTGTTCATCGGGAGGGGTGTGGCATACCGCAAAACGGGACTCCACGGGATACTGTTCATCTCCACCGTCGACCTCCTCCAGCCTCCACGGGCTCCTGTTCATCCAGCCTCCACCGCGCGCTACTCCACCGACTACTGTTCAACCACCCCTCCACCGTCTACTGTTCATCTAGCCCTCCACACCAGGGGTCCTGTTCAACCACCCCTCCATGGGCACCCCTCCACCGTCTACTGTTCATCCAGCCCTCCACACCACAGGGTCTTGTTCAACCAGCCCTCTATCGTTTACTGTTCATCCAACCCTTCACACCACGGGGTCCTATTCATCCACCCCTCCACGGGCACCCCTCCACCTTCTACTATTCATCCAACCCTCCACCACACCACGGGGTCCTGTTCATCCAGAGGCAACGCCACCGCTCACTGTTCATTCAACCCCACCCCCCCCGCAACGCTCACTGTTCATCCCATCGATCGGCTTCAGTTAGCAGCAGTAGTGAAGGAATCACTCGATCGGGTTCAGTTAACAGCCATCGATCGATCGCTCAGGTTCAGTAACGCGTAGCCTGCAGTGCAATCACTCGGGTTCAGTTAGAGCCCAACGCCTCGCTCGGGTTCAGTTAGAGCCAACGCCTCGCACACATGCGCGTACATTTATGAGAGAAATGCGCATCGCTCGGCCCCCGACCTCCCACCGTAACCGGGAACTCCTCGAAATTTTCCTCCCCCTCGCTTCTACCACGGTTTTTTCCGTCATGGACGGCCCAAACAATGTCATGCAGCTGCGTCTCCGGCCCGCCCAGGACGAAAAGCCCATTTTCTGTCATGATTTTTTGTCATAGAAGTAGGAGCCCACCACATCTATGATGATACTGGGTTTTGTCACAATTATCGTCATAAAAGTGTCATATGTATGACAGAAAAATTTTGTTCGGCCCAAAATGTCACGGATGTGTATTTTTTTGTAGTGGAAGTGGTTTAAATAACAGTCATCGATCGATCGCTCGGGTTCAGTAACACGTAGCCTGCAGTGCAATCACTCGGGTTCAGTTAGAGCCCAACGCCTCGCTCGGGTTCAGTGAGAGCCAACGCCTCGCACACACGCGCGTACATGTACGAGAGAAACACGCATCGCTAGGCCCCCGACCTCCCACCGTAACCGGGAACTCCCCGAAATTTTGCTCCCCCTCGCTTCTACCACGGTTTTTTCCGTCATGGACGGCCCAAAGAATGTCATGCAGCTGCGTCTCCGGCCCGCCCAGGACGAAAAGCCCATTTTCTGTCATGATTTTTTGTCATAGAAGTAGGAGCCCACCACATCTACGATGATACCGGGTTTTGTCACAATTATCGTCATAGAAGTGTCATATGTATGACAGAAAAAAAATTTGTTCGGCCCAAAATGTCACAGATGTGTCTTTTTGTAGTGGAAGTGGTTTAAATATCATCCTCCCATAGAAGTAAAAGTGGCTGCACCTATTACCATCCATCCACACCACGGGGTCCTGTTCAACCACCCCTCCATGGGCACCCCTCCACCGTCTACTGTTCATCCAGCCCTCCACACCACAGGGTCTTGTTCAACCAGCCCTCTATCGTTTACTGTTCATCCAACCCTTCACACCACGGGGTCCTATTCATCCACCCCTCCACGGGCACCCCTCCACCTTCTACTATTCATCCAACCCTCCACCACACCACGGGGTCCTGTTCATCCAGAGGCAACGCCACCGCTCACTGTTCATTCAACCCCACCCCCCCCGCAACGCTCACTGTTCATCCCATCGATCGGCTTCAGTTAGCAGCAGTAGTGAAGGAATCACTCGATCGGGTTCAGTTAACAGCCATCGATCGATCGCTCAGGTTCAGTAACGCGTAGCCTGCAGTGCAATCACTCGGGTTCAGTTAGAGCCCAACGCCTCGCTCGGGTTCAGTTAGAGCCAACGCCTCGCACACATGCGCGTACATTTATGAGAGAAATGCGCATCGCTCGGCCCCCGACCTCCCACCGTAACCGGGAACTCCTCGAAATTTTCCTCCCCCTCGCTTCTACCACGGTTTTTTCCGTCATGGACGGCCCAAACAATGTCATGCAGCTGCGTCTCCGGCCCGCCCAGGACGAAAAGCCCATTTTCTGTCATGATTTTTTGTCATAGAAGTAGGAGCCCACCACATCTATGATGATACTGGGTTTTGTCACAATTATCGTCATAAAAGTGTCATATGTATGACAGAAAAATTTTGTTCGGCCCAAAATGTCACGGATGTGTATTTTTTTGTAGTGGAAGTGGTTTAAATAACATCCTCCCATAGAAGTAAAAGTAGCTGCACCTATTAAAGTTGAAGAAAAGACTATCACTTATAATGATCCTATTGTTCCTACTGCTTATGTTGAGAAACGACCTTTTCCTATTAGGATAAAGGATCATGCTAATGCTTCAACTGTGGTTCATAAAAGCAATATTAGAACTTATACACCTGCTGAGAAAATTAAAGTTGAACCTAATATTGCTATTGTTAAAGATCTCTTGTCTGATAATATTGATGGGCATGTTATTCATTTCTGTGATGAGACTGCTAGAATTGCTAAACCTTGTGCTAAAGATAAACCTAGATCTTTGGTAGGCATGCCTGTTATTTCTGTTAAAATAGGAGATCATTGTTATCATGGCTTATGTGATATGGGTGCTAGTGCTAGTGCAATACCTTTTGACTTATACAAAGAAATTATGCATGATATTGCACCTGCTGAGATAGAAGATATTTATGTCACAATTAAACTTGCCAATAGGGATACTATTTCGCCAATGGGAATTGTTAGAGATGTTGAAGTCTTGTGTGGGAAAACTAAATATCCTGCTAATTTTCTTGTTCTTGGTTCCCCACAAGATAGCTTTTGTCCCATTATATTTGGTAGACCCTTCTTGAACACTGTTAATGCTAAGATAGATTGCAAAAAGGATGTTGTTACAATTGGTTTAGGTGATATGTCTCATGAATTTAATTTCTCTAAATTTCGTAGACAACACTGTGAAGAGGAATTACCTAGCAAAGATGAAATTATTGGTCTTGCTTCTATTGCCGTACCTCCTAGTGATCCTTTAGGACAATATTTGCTATACCATGAAAATGATATGTTTATGAATGAAAGAAGGGAAATAGATGAAGTATTCTTTAAACAGGAACCCATCCTGAAACACAATTTACCTGTTGAAATCCTAGGGGATCCTCCTCCACCAAAGGGTGATCCCGTGTTTGAGCTTAAACCGTTACCTGATACTCTTAAATATGCTTATCTTGATGAGAAAAAGATATATCCTGTTATTATTAATGCTAACCTTTCAGAGCATGAAGAAGAGAGATTATTGAAAACTCTGAAGAAGCACCGTGCCGCTATCGGATATACTCTTGATGATATTAAGGGCATTAGTCCCACTCTATGTCAACACAAAATATATTTGGAGAAAGATGCCAAACCAGTTCATGATCATCAACAACGGCTGAATCCGAAGATGAAGGAAGTGGTAAGAAAGCAAATACTAAAGCTTCTTGAGGCAGGTATAATTTATCCCGTTGCTGATAGTCAGTGGGTAAGTCCTGTCCATTGTGTCCCTAAGAAGGGAGGCATTACTGTCGTTCCTAATGATAAAGATGAGTTGATCCCGCAAAGAATTATTATAGGTTATAGGATGGTAATTGATTTCCACAAAATAAATAAAGCTACTAAAAAAGATCATTACCCCTTACCTTTTATCGATCAAATGCTAGAAAGATTATCCAAGCATACACATTTTTGCTTTCTAGATGGTTATTCTGGTTTCTCTCAAATACCCGAGTCAGCCAATGATCAATCAAAGACTACTTTTACTTGCCCTTTTGGTACCTTTGCTTATAGACGTATGTATGTAATGCACCTGCTACCTTTCAAAGATGTATGATGGCTATATTCTCTGACTTTTGTGAAAAGATTTGTGAGGTTTTCATGGACAACTTTTCCGTCTATGGATCCTCTTTTGATGATTGCTTGAGCAACCTTGATCGAGTTTTGCAGAGATGTGAAGAAACTAACCTTGTCTTGAATTGGGAGAAGTGCCACTTTATGGTTAATGAAGGTATTGTCTTGGGGCATAAAGTTTCTGAAAGAGGCATTGAGGTTGATAAAGCTAAGGTTGATGCTATTGAAAAGATGCCATGTCCCAAGGACATCAAAGGTATAAGAAGTTTCCTTGGTCATGCAGGGTTTTATAGGAGGTTCATTAAGGACTTCTCCAAAATTTCTCGGCCTCTGACTAATTTATTACAAAAAGATATGACATTTGTTTTTATGATGATTTTGTAGAAACATTTGAAATACTTAAGAAAGCATTAATATCTGCACCTATTGTTCAGCCACCTGATTGGAATTTACCCTTTGAAATTATGTGTGATGCTAGTGATTATGCGGTAGGTGCTGTTCTAGGGCAAAGAGTTGATAAGAAATTAAATGTTATTCAATATGCTAGTTAAACTCTAGACAATGCTCACAGAAATTATGCTACTACTGAAAAAGAATTCTTAGCAGTTGTATTTGCTTGTGATAAGTTCAGACCTTATATTGTTGATTCTAAAGTAACTATTCACACTGATCATGCTGCTATTAAATATCTTATGGAAAAGAAAGATGCTAAACCTAGACTTATTAGATGGGTTCTCTTGCTACAAGAATTTGATTTGCATATCATTGATAGAAAGGGAGCTGAGAACCCCGTTGCAGACAACTTGTCTAGGTTAGAAAATGTTCTTGATGACCCACTACCTATTGATGATATCTTTCTCGATGAACAATTAAATGTCATAAATGCTTCTCATACTGCTCCATGGCATGCTGATTATGCTAATTATATTGTTGCTAATTTTATACCACCTAGTTTCACATACCAGCAAAAGAAAAGGTTCTTCTATGATTTGAGACATTACTTTTGCGATGACCCACATCTTTATAAAGAAGGAGTAGATGGTGTTATTAGACGTTGTGTAGCTGAGCATGAACAGGATATACACATATTTTAGTTGCTGTTGATTACGTTACTAAGTGGGTAGAAGCTATTCCAACTAGTAGTGTTGATCATAACACTTCTATTAAAATGCTTAAAGAAGTTATTTTTCCGAGGTTTGGAGTCCCTAGATATTTGATGAATGATGGTGGTTCACATTTTATTCATGGTGCTTTTCATAAAATGCTTGCTAAATATGATGTTAATCATAGAATTGCATCTCCTTATCACCCAAAGACTATTGATCACATAGAATTGAGTAATAGAGAGCTCAAATTAATTTTGCAAAAGACTGTTAATAGATCTAGAAAGAATTGGTCCAAGAAACTTGATGATGCATTATGGGCCTATAGAACTGCATATAAAAATCCTATGGGTATGTCTCCGTATAAAATGGTTTATGGAAAAGCATGTCACTTACCTCTCGAACTAGAACATAAGGCTTATTGGGCTATTAAAGAACTCAATTATGATTGCAAACTTGCCGGTGAGAAGAGGTTATTTGACATTAGCTCACTTGATGAATGAAGAACCCAAGCCTATGAGAATGCCAAATTATTTAAAGAAAAAGTTAAAAGATGGTGACAAAAGGATACAAAAACATGAGTTTAATGTAGGTGATTATGTATTATTATACAACTCTCGTTTAAGATTTTTTGCATGAAAACTTCTTTCTAAATGGGAAGGTCCTTACGTTATCGAGGAGGTCTATCGTTCCGGTGCCATAAAAATCAACAACTTCGAAGGAACAAATCCGAAGGTGGTGAATGGTCAAAGAATTAAACATTATATCTCAGGTAATCCTATAAATGTTGAAACCAATGTTATTGAAACCGTAACCCCGGAGGAATACATAAGGGACAATTTCCGGAACGTTTCAGACTCCAAAAAGTAATAGGTATGTGGTACGGTAAGTAAACCGACTCCAAAACAGTTCTAATGGCAATATTTCTCTGTTTTGGAATATTTAGAAAAATAGAAAAATAAGAAGCAGTCCAGGAAGGACACGAGGGCTCCACGAGGGTGGAGGGCCCGCCCTACCCCCTGGGAACGCCCCCCTACATCATGGGCACCTCGTGTGCTCTCCGGACTCCGTTTTCGTACACGACACGTATTTTGGTCGGTAAAACTTCATTATATAACCTCCCAAAGGTTTTGACCTCCGTATGACGCAAAAATCTCCTGTCTTTGTTTCGAGCTGTTTTCTGACAGATCCTGGTCGTCATGTTGTCTTCAAGTGCCCCTAAGGACCAGTTCTTCAAGAAGGTCATCAACCCCTACCTCGCGGAAGTGCTGCAACACCCTCAAACCATTGAGATGCATGAGGGGTTGTTGCACATCCGCGATGTAGAGGGACCAAGGAAGACCGGAAGCACGGAGGCAAGGCTCGAGGCCTTGCAGCAAGAAGTTTTCAAGTGTCAGGAGATGGTGGAGCGTGGACTCGATTCCAATCACATTATGATCATGGAGTTCACCAACAACCACAAGCTGGACGTCAAGGACATTGGGGAGGCCATCTTCAAGCGTCATGAGAAAACCGAGCACCTCCAAGCCCAGATCTATGACCTGCAAAATCAAAACTGTGAGTATGAATATAGATTCAAGAGGATGAGTTTGGCTGCAGATTTGAGGTTTCAGGAGACTCGATCATCCTTCAATGATGGTGAGCCTATGCCTTGGAAGAAGGACGACAAGCCTACGCCATCAGCAAAACCATCAACTTCTTCACCAACAAAGGAGACATAATCACATGGGTATGGGCACTACCTTGGCAACTACCAAGCTTGGGCGAGTTCCCCGATATCGTATCACCATCACTTTTATCTTTACCATTTTTCTTATTTCGATCCTTTTGGTAATATCTTGATCTAGCAGAATAAAAGTTCTTAGTATGATCTAGTTGTGAGTTTTGCTTTATGATCCTTCTATGTAATCGAGTCCGTGAGCTATATAACAAAAGATTAGTGTTGAGTCAAGGGATTGATTATTTTGCCATGATCCTAAGTGAATAAAAGAAAAGAGAAAGAAATAAAAAGAAACAAAGAGATCATATGGATCTTATGGAGAGTAATGAGCTCACATAGAAAAAGGTATGATGAATAAAAGTTGTTGAGAGTTGATAAATATAGTTTTGGTCATCGTTGCAATTAATAGGAAGTAATAAAGAAAGAGAGGTCTTCACATATAAATATACTATCTTGGACATCTTTTATGATTGTGAGCACTCATTAAAATATGACATGCTAAAGAGTTGACGTTGGACAAGGAAGACAACGTAATGGGTTATGTTTTCTTACATCTGAGGTAAATTATATTGTCTTGGATCATCTAACATGATTGAGCTTGCCTTTCCCCCTCATTCTAGACAAATCCTTTGCACCAAGTAGAGATACTACTTGTGCTTCCAAACACCCTTAAACCAGTTTTGCCATGAGTGTCCACTATATCTACCTATGGAGTGAGTAAGTTCCTTCAAGTAATTTGTCATCGGTGCAAGCAATAAAAAATTGCTCTCTAAATATGTATGATTGATTGGTGTGGAGGAAATAAGCTTTATACGATCGTGTGATATGGAAGAAATAAAAGCGACAGACTGCATAATAAAGGTCCATATCACAAGGGGCAATATAAAGTGACGTTCTTTCGCATTAAGATTTTGTGCATCCAACCATAAAAGCGCATGACAACCTCTACTTCCCTCCGCGAAGGGCCTATCTTTTACCTTTATCTCCTACCTTACATAAGAGTCATGGTGATCTTCACCCTTCCTTTTTACATTTTATCTTTTGGCAAGCACAACATGTTGGAAGGATCTTGGTATATATGGCTAATTGGATGTGAGTTTTCATGAACTATTATTGTTGACATTACCCTTGAGGTAAAACGTTGGGAGGCAAAACTACAAGCCCCTATCTTTCTCTGTGTCCGATAAAAATTCCATACCCATAAGTATTGCATGAGTGTTAGCAATGGTGAAAGACTAAATGATAGTTGAGTATGTGGACTTTCTGAAAGCTCTTATATTGACTCTTTCCTCTGTTATGATAAATTGCAATTGCTTGAATGACTGAGATTATAGTTTGTTAGTTTTCAATGAAGTTATGATTCATACTTGAAGTTGTGATTGAATTGTTACTCTAGCATAAGAGATCATATAACAAGAATTATATAAGTTGTTGTTCTAAGAATGATCATGATGACCTCATGTCCGTATTTTACTTTTATTTACACCTCTATCTCTAAACATGTGGACATATTTTTCGATTTCGGCTTTCGCTTGAGGACAAGCGAGGTCTAAGCTTGGGGGAGTTGATATGTCCATTTTGCATGATGCTTTTATATCGATATTTATTGCATTATGGGATGTTATTACACATTATGTCACAATACTTATGCCTATTCTCTCTTATTTTACAAGGTTTACATAAAGAGGGAGAATGCCGGCAGCTGCGATTCTGGACTTGAAAAGGATCAAATATTATTGACTTATTCTGCATAGCTCCAAAAGTCCCGAACCTTCATGGAAGACGTTTTTGGAATATATAAAAAATATTGAGCGCAAGAAGTTCACTAGGGGGGCCACACCCTGCCCACGAGGGTGGGGGCGCGCCCTACCCCCTGGGCGCGCCCCCCTACCTCGTGGGCCTCCTGGTGGCCCTCCGATGGCCATCTTCTGCTATATGGAGTCTTTCGATGAGGAAAAAATCATAAGCCATCTTTCCGGACGAGACTCCGCCGCCACGAGGCGGAACCTTGGCGGAACCAATCTAGGGCTTTGGCGGAGCTGTTCTGTCGGGGAAACTTCCCTCCGGGAGGGGGAAATCATCGCCATCGTCATAACCAACGCTCCTCTCATCGGGAGAGGGCAATCTTCATCAACATCTTCACCAGCATCATCTCCTCTCAAAACCCTAGTTCATCTCTTGTATCCAATTCTTGTCTCTAAGCCCGGGATTGGTACCTGTGGGTTGCTAGTTGTGTTAATTACTCCTTGTAGTTGATGCTAGTTGGTTTATTTGGTGGAAGATCATATGTTCAGATCCTATATGCATATTAATACCCCTCTGATTATGAACATGAATATGCTTTGTGAGTAGTAACGTTTGTTCCTGAGGACATGGGAGAAGTCTTGCTATTAGTAGTCATGTGAATTTGGTATTCGTTCGTATTTTGATGAGATGTATGTTGT
The DNA here is from genome assembly GCF_003073215.2 of Triticum urartu. Lineage (NCBI taxonomy): Eukaryota > Viridiplantae > Streptophyta > Magnoliopsida > Poales > Poaceae > Triticum > Triticum urartu. The sequence goes on along the minus strand of NC_053024.1, from coordinate 709,247,701 downwards.
CTCTCCTCTAGTGGTGTTATGTGAACGTCGACTGCATGACACTTCACCATTATTTGGTTCTTTGGAAGGCAATGGGAATTAATAAGTAGATGATGGGTTGCTAGAGTGACAGAAGCTTAAACCCTAGTTTATGCGTTGCTTCGTAAGGGGCTGATTTGGATCCATATGTTTCATGCTATGGTTAGGTTTACCTTAATACTTTTGGTTGTAATTGTGGATGCTTGCAATAGAGGTTAATCATAAGTGGGATGCTTGTCCAAGTAAGGACAACACCCAAGCACCGGTCCACCCACATATCAGATTATCAAAGTACCGAATGCGAATCATATGAACGTGATGAAAACTAGCTTAACGATATTCCCATGTGTCCTCGGGAGCGCTTTACATCATATAAGAGTTTGTCCAGGCTTGTCCTTTGCTACAAAAAGGATTGGGCCACCTTGCTGCACTTTATTTACGTTTGTTACTTGTTACTCGTTACAAATTATCCTATCAGAAAACTATATGTTACCTATTATTTCAGTGCTTGCAGAGAATACCTTGCTAAAAACCGCTTATCATTTCCTTATGCTCCTCATTGGGTTCGACACTCTTACTTATCGAAAGGACTACGATAGATCCCCTATACTTGTGGGTCATCAGGCACTCCGGCAGGTGGCTAAGAGTGGTGAGGCAATCCTCACCAGCATTCCTCCATAGAGGCACTCTTCGTAAAATGCCGATCTCAACGTTTTTATGGTCTTCGAGACCTTCTCTTCCAACAACCGGCGCAAGAGGGCACTGCGCGACCTTGCCGAAGTCAACCAAGTAGCCGCAGTAAATCCTTGGAATGACATGGCGATAACCTTCACCGCCGATAATGAGCCAAGGGACAGATCAGTCCAAGCACCAGCCGCTTTGGTCTTAAACCCAATAGTCGATGGCTTTCGGCTCACAAAAGTACTCATGGACGGTGGCAGTGGATTAAAACTCATCTACGAAGATACACTCCAAAAAGTGCAGATGGACAAAAGTCACATTGAGCAAAGCGACACCACTTTCCGAGTCATCATCCCCAGTCGAGAAGCAATAAGCTCGGGGAGGATCAAACTCGACGTCGTATTCGGCACGCCGGAAAACTATAGGTCCGAAGAGTTGCTATTCCATGTGGAACCCTTCCATAGCGGATATCATGCCCTGTTAGCGTGAGAAGCATTCATCTACTTTCAAGCTATACCCCATTACGGGTACATGAAGCTCAAAATGCCAGAGCCCAACCGATTTATCACTATCACTAGTGATCCGGATATAGCATTCTGCGCCAAAGCAAAACCGCATCCCTAGCCCTTGAGGCACTATCTGAGGCCCTGGCGGCCGAGGAACTGACTACTCTGCGCTCTATAGTGGACAAGGATGATGTAATCCTCGACAAGAGGCCCAAATCCACTTCCTTTAAACCAGCAGACGAAATAGTCCAATTTCAGTACACCCAATGGATCCTAATAAAACTGCAGCCATTGGAGCACAGCTGGATCCAACGACCGACGCCGCCTTAAGAGCGTTTTTGCGCGAAAATTGGGACATCTTTGCCTGGCATCCTTCGGATATGCCAGGAATCCCACGTAGACTGGCCGAACACAGCCTCAATATAATAAAAGGCTTTAAACCAGTCAAGAAAACGCTGTGGCGATTTTCCGAACCCAAGCGACAAGCCATGGGGGAAGAACTAGTCAAACTACTTGAAGCCAGATTCATTAGAGAGATCAAACACCCGGACTGGCTAGCAAACCTGGTCATGGTGACAAAGAAGGATAAGTCCTGGTGCCTCTGTGTCGATTTCAAAGGCCTAAACAAGGCTTGCCCTAAGGACCCCTTCCCACTACCCCACATTGACCCAATCATTGATGCAACTGCAGGACACGATTCACTGTGCTTCCTTGACGCATACTCCGGATACCATCAAATTAAGATGAGGGAATCCGATCAAGCCACAACGGCATTCATTACCCTGTATGGGCCTTTCTGCTTCAACACTATGCCTTTCGGACTCAAAAACGTCGACGTCACCTACCAACATGATTCAAACATGCATGGAAAAACAAATTGGCAAGACAGTGGAGGCATATGTAGATGATGTAGACATCAAAACTAAACATGTTGAATCATTGGTTGACGACTTGCGCCTCACATTCGACAACCTCCGAACATACGACATATGGCTCAACCCAGAAAAATGCGTTTTTGGTGTTCCGGACGAAAAGCTACTCGAGTTCATTGTTTCCAATAGAGGAATCAAAGCAAATCCAGCCAAAATTCGAGCCTTGTCGCAATTGGCAACACCAACAGACCTAAAGCAGGTCCAAAAACTAGCTGGATGTGTGGCAGCCTTGAGCCGCTTTATCTCCAAATTGGGAGAAAAGGCACCACCACTTTATCGCCTGCTCTGACGTACCGATCACTTCCAGTGGACGGATGCAGCAAGGGCTAGGTTGGAATAAATAAAAACTCTGTTAGCAAATAACCCAATCCTTGCCGCACCAAACATCGGCGAACCTATGCTACTATACATATTAACAACTCACCAGGTAGTGAGCGGTGTGCTCGTTGTCGAGCGAGAGGAAGAAGAATACAAATTCCCACTCCAAAAACCAGTATACTATGTATTGGCGGTCCTTACACCATGCAAATCCCGATACCCGCATTATCAAAAGATAGCGTATGCGGTCTTCATGGCATGTCGAAAGCTGCAACACTACTTTCAAGAGTGCTCGATCACAGTGGCCTCTGAGGTACCACTTAATGACATCATAAACAATCGAGACACCACCGGTCGCATTGCCAAGTGGGCTATCGAGCTCCTACCATTTGAAATAACATACAAGACATGCTGAGCTATTAAATCTCAGGTATTGGCAAACTTTGTCGCTGAATTGACAGAAGCCGAGCTCCCCAGATAGTACAGCACATACTCCAACTGGGTGATGTACTTCGACGGCTCCAAAATGTTAGCCGGACTGGGAGCTGGCGTCATCCTGACATCCCCTACAGGGGACATAATCCGTTACGTATTACAAATCATGTATACGGACTCCAATAACGTGGCCGGATATGAAGCGCTCCTGCATGGGCTCCGGATGGCCGTTTCTACGGGCATACAATGCCTTGAGGTGCGTGGGGATTCGAACCTCGTGATATCTCAAATAAATGGTGAATTCGACGCAAAATACCCAAAGGTGGCGGCCTACCGAATGCCGTACTTAGAATATCATCTCGATTTGAGGGGCTCGAGTTTCATCATGTGGCTCGAGGTATCAATCAAGCAGCACACATCCTTGCTCGAATGGGTGCTAAACGCGACCCCGTCCCGCCTAACACCTTTTTGGAAAGGATTTTTAAGCCATCTATGGTATGGCAAGACGAGAGCGGAAATACCAGTCCGGCGCCGATCACACCCCCTGACGCCGAATATGATTCGGATATCATCGGGGGCTCGGGCACTGAGCCAACGCCTTTCGCTCATGTAATCATGGCAGTTATCTCTCCATGGACCGAACCCTTCTTGGTGTACCTTAATAGGCAGGAGCTACCTAATGATCGGAACGAGGCCCGTCGCATAGTTTGACGCTCGAAGGCCTATAAAGTTCACGAAGGAGAACTCTACAAGAAAATCACTACTGGAGTTCTTCAAAGATGTATCTCCGAATAAGAGGGGTGGCAGCTCTTGGCCGAAATACATGCTGGCCTCGGTGGCCATCACGCCGCAGCTCGGGCCCTTGTAAGCAAAGCCTTTTGTACAGGCTTCTTCTGGCCCACGACCCGAGCATATGCACAGGACCTTGTACAGAGCTGTGTAGGATGCTAGCTCTTCGGCAATCAAAGCCATATGCCGCCCACTGCCCTAAGAACTATCCCCATTACCTGGCCTTTTGCAGTCTAGGGGCTAGATATGGTCGGACCCCTTAAAGGGGAAGCCATAAGAAGAAATACCTACTGGTCATGGTGGATAAATTCACTAAGTGAATAGAGGCCAAACCAGTAAAAACAACTGAAGTCGGGCCAGTGATAGATTTTATATCCGGCGTCGTACACCATTATGGTGTCCCACACAACATTATCACTGACAACTGTTCTAACTTCATAGCCGATGAGGTAAAAAATTGGTGTGCTAACCTTGGCATCAAGCTCGATTACACCTCCGTATATCACCCCCAAACAAACGGTCAAGTCGAGTGGGCCAATTGCCTGATAATGAGCGGCATGAAACCCAGACTAGTGCGATCCCTAAAGGAGTCCGATAAACACTGGGTCGAGGAACTCCATTTCGTACTCTGGGGGCTGCGGACCATGCCCAATCAAACGACCGGATACACACCATTCTTCATGGTGTACGGCGCAGAGGTTGTCTTACCCTGCGACATTATTCATGAATCACCTCGAGTGTGCATGTATGAAGAGAGGGAGGCCGAGCTCGATCGGCAGGACGACTTAGATGGCCTAGAGGAGGAGTGCGATGTCGCCAAAGCCCGTTCCGCATTTTATCAACAACAAGCTCGAAGATACCAAAACAAAGAAGTGTGGGATGATGACCCACAAGTATAGGGGATCTATCGTAGTCCTTTCGATAAGTAAGAGTGTCGAACCCAACGAGGAGCAGAAGGAAATGATAAACGGTTTTCAGCAAGGTATTCTCTGCGAGTACTTAAATAAGTGGTAACAGATAGTTTTGTGATGAGATAATTTGTAACGAGCAACAAGTAACAAAAGTAAATAAAGTGCAGCAAGGTGGCCCAATCCTTTTTGTAGCGAAGGACAAGCCTGGACAAACTCTTATATAAGGAAAAGCGCTCCCGAGGACACATGGGAATATCGTCAAGCTAGTTTTCATCGTGCTCATATGATTCGCGTTCGGTACTTTGATAATTTGATATGTGGGTGGACCGGTGCTTGGGTGTTGTTCTTACTTGAACAAGCATCCCACTTATGATTAACCTCTATTGCAAGCGTCCACAACTACAACAAAAGTATTAAGGTAAACCTAACCATAGCATGAAACATATGGATCCAAATCAGCCCCTTACGAAGCAACACATAAACTTGGGTTTAAGCTTCTGTCACTCTAGCAACCCATCATCTACTTATTACTTCCCAATGCCTTCCCTCTAGGTCCAAATAATGGTGAAGTGTTATGTAGTCGACGTTCACATAACACCACTAGAGGCTAGACAACATGCATCTCATCAAAATATCGAACGAATACCAAATTCACATGACTACTAATAGCAAGACTTCTCCCTTGTCCTCAGGAACAAACGTAACTACTGACAAAGCATAAAGATGTTCATAATCAGAGGGGTATTAATATGCATATAGGATCTGAACATATGATCTTCCACCAATTAAACCAACTAGCATCAACTACAAGGAGTAATTAACACTACTAGCAACCTACTAGCACCAATCCCGGACTTGTAGACAAGAATTGGATACAAGAGATGAACTAGGGTTTTGAGATGAGATGGTACTGATGAAGATGTTGATGGAGATTGCCCTTTCCCGATGAGAGGACCGTTGGTGATGACGATGGCGATGATTTACCCCTCCGGGAGGGAAGTTTCCCCGGCAGAACAGCTCTGCCGGAGCTCTAGATTGGATACGCCAAGGTTCCGCCTCGTGGCGGTGGAGTTTCGTCCCGAAAGGTTGCTTCTTGTTTTTTTCTCGACGAAAGACTTCATATAGGAGAAGATGGTCATCGGAGAGCCACCAGGGGGCCCACGAGGTAGGGGGCGCACCCTAGGGGGGCGTCCCCACCCTCGTGAGCAGGGTGTGGGCCCCCTGGTCTTCATCTTTGGCGAGGATTTTTCATTATTTATTATAAGGTATTCCGTGGAGTTTTAGGATTTTTGGAGTTGTGCAGAATAGGTCTCTAATATTTGCTCCTTTTCCAGCCCAGAATTCTAGCTGCCGGCATTCTCCCTCCTTATGTAAACCTTGTAAAATAAGAGAGAATAGCCATAAGTATTGTGACATAATGTGAAATAACAGCCCATAATGCAATAAATATCGATATAAAAGCATGATGCAAAATGGACGTATCAACTCCCCCAAGCTTAGACCTCGCTTGTCCTCAAGCGAAAGCCGATAGCAATAAATATGTCCCCATGTTTAGAGGTAGAGGCGTCGATAAAAATAAAATACGGACATGCGGGCATCATGATTATTCTCATACCAGCAACATACATAGATATTGTCATATGATTACTTATGTTCAAGTGATGATCTATTCACAATGCAAAAGTATGAATCAGAAACCTTATTGAGAACCAACAAACTATAACCTCAGTCATTCAAGCAATTGCAATTTATCATAGCATCAGAAAGAGTCTATGTCAGAGCTAAAAAGCAAGTCCACATACTCAACTATCATCTAGTCCTTCATAATTGCTAACACTCGCGCAATACTTGTGGTTACGGAGTTTTAATCGGACATAGAGAAAGATAGGGTCTTATAGTTTCGCCCCACAACCTTTTACCTCGAGGGTAATGCCGACAATAATAACTCATGCCCCCTAAATCCAATTAGATATATTTATCAGGTTCTTTCCAACATGCTGGGCTTGCTAAAGGATAAAATGAAAAAGGGAGAGGTGAAGATCACCATGACACTTGCATAAGGTAGAAGATAATAATAAAAGATAGGCCCTTCGCAGAGGGAAGCAGAGGTTGCCATGCGCTTTTATGGTTGGATGTACAAAATCTTAAAGCGAAAGAACGTCACTTTATATTGCCCCTTGTGATATGAACCTTTATTATGCAGTCCGTTACTTTTATTACTCCCACATCACAAGATCGTATAAAGCTTATTTCTCCCGCACCAATCAATCATACATATTTAGAGAGCAATTTTTGTTGCTTGCACCGATGACAACTTACTTGAAGGATCTTACTCAATCCATAGGTAGATATGGTGGACTCTCATGGCAAAACTAGTTTAAGGGTATTTGGAAGCACAAGTAGTATCTCTACTTGGTGCTGAGAATTTGGCTAGCATGAGGGAGAAAGGCAAGCTCAACATGTTGGATGATCCATGACAACATACTTTATCTCATATATAAGAAAACATAACCCATGACGTTGTCTTCCTTGTCCAACATCAACTCTTTAGCATGTCATATTTTGATGAGTGCTCCCAATCATAAAAGATGTCAGTGATAATATATTTATATGTGAAACCTCTCTTTTCTTATTACTTCCTGTTAATTGCAACGATGACCAAAGCTATGTCTGCCAACTCCCAACAACTTTTAATCATCACACTCTTTCTATGTAAAGTCATTACTATCAATAAGATCAATATGAACTTTTGTTTCTTTTTATTCTTTTTTTTTCTTTTCTTTTCTTTTATTTGGGATCATGGCAAAAATAAGCAAGCCCTTGACTCGATCACTAATCTTTATTATATAGCTCACGGACTCGATTACATAGAGAGATCATAAAGCAAAACTCGAAACTAGATCATGCCATAAACTTTATTCTACTAGATCGAAATACTACTAATAGGATTGAACTAAGAAAAATGGTAAAGATAGGAGTTTTTATTGTGATACGATACCGGGGCACCTCCCCCAAGCTTGGAAGTTGCCAAGGGGAGTGCCCATACTCATGTGATTATATCTCCTTGGTTGGTGAAGAAGGTGGAGGTGTTGTTGATGATGCGGGCTTGTCATCCATCTTCCAAGGCATAGGTTCACCATCATAGAAGGATGATCGAGTCTCCGGAATCCTCGAATATGCAGCCAAACTCATTCTTTTGAATCTATATTCATACTCACAGTTTTGGTTTTGCAGGTCATAGATTTGGGCTTGGAGGTGCTCGATCTTCTCATGTAGCTTGAAGATGGCCTCCTCGATGTTCTTGGTATCCGGCTTGTAGTTGTTAGTGAACTCCGCGAGCATCGTGTGGCTAGCGTTGATTCCACGCTCCACCATCCGCTGGCACTTGAAAACTTGTTGCTCCATTGCTTCAAGCCTCGCCTCCATGCTTTCGATTCCCCTTGGTCCCTCAGCATCGTGGATGTGCAGCAACCCATCACGCATCTCAATGGTTTGAGGGTGTCGCAGCACTCCGCGAGGTAGGGGTTGATGACCTTCTCGAAGAACTTGTCCTTGGAAGCACTTGGGGACGTCATGATAACCTAGATCTGTCAGAAAAACAGCTCGAAACAAAAACAGGAGATTTTTGCGTGATATGGGAGTCAAAACCCCCGGGAGATTATATAATGAATTTTTACCGACCAAAATACGTATCGTGTAAGAAAATGGAGTCCGGAAGGCACACGAGGAGCTCACGAGGTAGGGGGCGCGTCCAGCGGGGTAGGGCGCGCCCTCCACCCTCGTGGGGCCCTCGTGTCCTTCCCGGACTGCTACTTAATTTTCTATTTTTCTAAATATTCCAAAACGGATAAATATTGCCTTAAAACTGTTTTGGAGTCGGTTTACTACCGTAACACATACCTATTCCTTTTCGGAGTCTGAAACGTTCTGGAAAGTGTCTTTTATGTACTCCTCCGGGGTTATGGTTTCAATAACATTGGTTTCAACATTTATGGGATTACCTGAGATATAATGTTTGATTCTCTGACCATTTACCACCTTCGGATTTGTGCCTTCAAAGTTGTTGATTTTTATGGCACCGAAACGATAGACCTCCTCGATAACATAGGGGCCTTCTCATTTAGAGAGAAGTTTACCTGCAAAAAATCTTAAACGAGAGTTGTATAGCAATACATAATCACCTACATTAAACTCACGCTTTTGTATCCTTTTTTCATGCCATCTTTTAACCTTTTCTTTAAACAACTTGGCATTTTCATAAGCTTGGGTTCTCCATTCATCAAGTGAGCTAATATCAAATAACCTCTTTTCACCGGCAAGTTTGAAATCATAGTTGAGCTCTTTAATAGCCCAATATGCCTTATGTTCTAGTTCGAGAGGTAAGTGACATGCTTTTCCATGTACCATTTTATACGGAGACATACCCATAGGATTTTTATATGCAGTTCTATAGGCCCATAATGCATCATCAAGTTTCTTGGACCAATTCTTTCTAGACCTATTGACAGTCTTTTGCAAAATTAATTTGAGTTCTCTATTACTCAATTCTATGTGATCAATAGTCTTTGGGTGATAAGGAGATGCAATTCTATGATTAACATCATATTTAGCAAGCATTTTATGAAAAGCACCATGAATAAAATGTGAACCACCATCATTCATCAAATATCTAGGGACTCCAAACCTCGGAAAAATAACTTCTTTAAGCATTTTAATAGAAGTGTTATGATCAGCACTACTAGTTGGAATAGCTTCTACCCACTTAGTAACGTAATCAACAGCAACTAAAATATGTGTATATCCTGTTCATGCTCAGCTACACAACGTCTAATAACACCATCTACTCCTTCTTTATAAAGATGTGGGTCATCGCAAAAGTAATGTCTCAAATCATAGAAGAACCTTTTCTTTTGCTGGTATGTGAAACTAGGTGGTATAAAATTAGCAACAATATAATTAGCATAATCAGCATGCCATGGAGCAGTATGAGAAGCATTTATGACATTTAATTGTTCATCGAGAAAGATATCATCAATAGGTAGTGGGTCATCAAGAACATTCTCTAACCTAGACAAGTTGTCTACAACGGGGTTCTCAGCTCCCTTTCTATCAACAATATGCAAATCAAATTCTTGTAGCAAGAGAACCCATCTAATAAGTCTAGGTTTAGCATCTTTCTTCTCCATAAGATATTTAATAGCAGCATGATCAGTGTGAATAGTTACTTTAGAATCAACAATATAAGGTCTGAACTTATCACAAGCAAATACAACTGCTAAAAGTTTTTTTCAGTAGTAGCATAATTTCTTTGAGCATTGTCTAGAGTCTTACTAGCATAATGGATAACATTTAATTTCTTATCAACTCTTTGCCCTAGAATAGCACCTACAGCATAATCGCTAGCATCACACATAATTTCAAAGGGTAAATTCCAATCAGGTGGCTGAATAATAGGTGTGGAGACTAATGCTTTCTTAAGTATTTCAAATGCTTCTACATAATCATTATCAAATACAAATGGTATATATTTTTGTAATAGATTAGTCAGAGGCCGAGAAATTTTTGAGAAGTCCTTAATGAACCTCCTATAAAATCCAGCATGACCAAGGAAACTTCTTATACCTTTGATGTCCTTAGGACATGGCATCTTTTCAATAGCTTCAACCTTGGCTTTATCAACTTCAATACCTCTTTCAGAAAGTTTATGCCCCAAGACAATACCCTCATTAACCATAAAGTGGCACTTTTCCCAATTCAAGACAAGATTAGTTTCTTCACATCTCTGCAAAACTCGATCAAGATTGCTCAAGCAATCATCAAAAGAAGATCCATAGATGGAAAAGTCGTCCATGAAAACCCCACAAATCGTTTCACAAAAGTCAGAGAATATAGCCATCATGCATCTTTGAAAGGTAGTAGGTGCATTACATAAACCAGAAGGCATACGTCTATAAGCAAAAGTACCAAAAGGGCATGTAAAAGTAGTCTTTGATTGATCTTTAGCCGACACAGGTATTTGAGAGATACCAGAATAACCATCTAGAAAGTAGTAATGTGTATGTTTGCATAATCTTTCTAGCATTTGATCAATAAAAGGTAATGGGTAATGATCTTTCTTAGTAGCCTTATTTAATTTGCGGAAATCAATTACCATCCTCTAACCTGTAATAATTCTTTGTGGAATCAATTCATGTTTATCATTAGGAACAACAGTAATACCTCCCTTCTTAGGGACACAATGAACATGACTTACCCACTGACTATCAACAACGGGATAAATTATACCTGCCTCTAGAAGCTTTAGTATTTCTTTTCTTACCACTTCTTTCATTTTAGGATTCAGACGTCGTTGAGGATCACGAACTGGTTTGGCATCTGCTTCCAAATTTATTTTATGTTGACATAGAGTGGGACTAATGCCCTTAAGATCATCAAGAGTATATCCAATAGCAACACAGTGCTTCTTCAGAGTTTTCAATAATCTTTCTTCTTCATGCTCTGAAAGGTTAGCACAAATAATAACAGGATATATCTTCTTTTCATCAAGATAAGCATATTTAAGATTATCAGGCAACGGTTTAAGATCAAACACAGGATCACCCTTAGGTGGAGGGGATCCCCTAGGATTTCAACAGGCAAATTGTGTTTCAGCATAGGTTCCTGTTTAAAGAATACTTCATCTATTTCCCTTCTTTCATTCATAAACATATCATTCTCATGGTCTAGCAAGTATTGTTCTAAAGGATCACTAGGAGGTACGACAATAGAAGCAAGACCAATAATTTTATCCTTACTAGGCAATTCTTCTTCACGGTGTTGTTTACTAAATTTAGAGAAATTAAATTCATGAGTCATATCATCTAAGCCAATAGTAACAGCATTCTTTTCACAGTCTATCTTAGCATTAACAGTATTTAAGAAGGGTCTACCAAATATAATGGGACAAAAGCTATCTTGTGGGGAACAAAGAACAAGAAAATCAACAGGATATTTAGTTTACCCACACAAGACTTCAACATCTCTCACAATTCCCATTGGTGAAATAGTATCTCTATTAGAAAGTTTAATTGTGACATCAATATCTTCTAACTCAATAGGTGCAATGTCATGCATAATTTCGTTGTATAAGTCAATAGGTATTGCACTAGCACTAGCACCCATATCACATAAACCATGATAACAATGATCTCCTATTTTAACAGAAATAATAGGCATACCTACCACAGGTCTAGGTTTATCTGTATCACGGGGTTTAGCAATTCTAGCAGTTCCATCACAGAAATATATAACATGCCCATGTATATTATCAGACAAGAGATCTTTAACCATAGCAATATTAGGTTCAACTTTAACTTGCTCAGGAGGTGTATATGTTTTAATATTGCTTTTACGAACCACAGTTGAAGCTTTAGCATGATCCTTTATCCTAACAGGGAAAGGTGGTTTCTCAACATAAGAAGTAGGAACAATAGGATCATTATAAGTGACAGTCTTTTCTTCAACTTTAATAGGTGCAGCTACTTTTACTTCTATGGGAGGATGATATTTAAACCACATCTCCTTAGGTAGATCAACATAAGTAGCCAAAGATTCACAGAAAGAAGCTACTATCTCAGAATCAAGTCCATATTTAGTGCTAAACTTATGAAAAATATCGGTATCCATAAAAGACTTAACACAATCAAACTTAGGTGTCATACCTGACTCCTTACCATTGTCGAGGTCCCAATCTTCAGAGTTGCGTTTAGTTCTATCCAATAAATCCAATTTGAATTCAATAGTCTTCATCATAAAAGAGCCAACACAAGAAGTAACGAGCATGGTGTGATTATTTTCAGAAAGCCGAGCATAAATTTTTTGAAGAATTGTTTCTCTTGGAAGCTCATGATTGGGGCATGAATATAACATTGATTTAAGCCTCCCCCAAGCTTGAGCGATGCTTTCTCCTTCGCGAGGCCAAAAATTATATATATAATTGCGGTCACGATGAACAAGATGCATAGGGTAATACTTTTGATGAAATTCCAATTTCAATCTTCTATAGTTCCATGATTTCGTATCATCACATAGCCTATACCATACCAATGCGTCTCCCTTCAAAGATAAAGGGAAGAACTTATTCTTAGCAACATCATCGGGTATACCTGCAAGCTTAAATAATCCACAAACTTCATCCACATATATTAGGTGTTCATTAGGATGCTTTGTTCCATCTCCTGTAAAAGGATTAGCTAGCAGTTTTTCTATCATACTCAAAGGATACTCATAAGGAATTTCATTTTCATATTCATTTTCAATAGGTTCAGTAGGTTGAGGAGCAACTCTTTGTTCTACTGGTTGGGGTGAAGATAACCCAAACAAGCCCCTCAGAGGATTACTTTCCATAGTAACAAGTGACAGTAAATTTTAGCACACTATATAAATTTTTCCTTACCAAAGGCGCTTCACTCCCCGGCAACAGCGCCAGAAAAGATTCTTGATGATCCACAAGTATAGGGGATCTATCTAGTCCTTTCGATAAGTAAGAGTGTCGAACCCAAAGAAGAGTAGAAGGAAATGATAAACGGTTTTCAGCAAGGTATTCTCTGCAAGTACTGAAATAAGTGGTAACAGATAGTTTTGTGATGAGATAATTTGTAATGAGCAACAAGTGAAAAAGTAAATAAAGTGCAGCAAGGTGGCCCAATCCTTTTTATAGCAAAGGACAAGCTTGGACAAACTCTTATATAAGGAAAAGCGCTCCCGAGGACACATGGGAATATCGTCAAGCTAGTTTTCATCACGCTCATATGGTTCGCGTTCCGTACTTTGATAATTTGATATGTGGGTGGACCGGTGCTTGGGTACTGTTCTTACTTGAACAAGAATCCCACTTATGATTAACCTCTATTGCAAGCATCTGCAACTACAACAAAAGTATTAAGGTAAACCTAACCATGGCATGAAACATATGGATCCAAATCAGCCCCTTACGAAGCAACACATAAACTAGGGCTTAAGCTTCTGTCACTCTAGCAACCCATCATCTACTTATTACTTCCCAATGCCTTCCTCTAGGCCCAAATAATGGTGAAGTGTTATGTAGTCGACGTTCACATAACACCACTAGAGGCTAGACAACATACATCTCATCAAAATATCGAACGAATACCAAATTCACATGACTACTAATAGCAAGACTTCTCCCTTGTCCTCAAGAACAAACATAACTACTCACAAAGCATAAACATGTTCATAATCAGAGGGGTATTAATATGCATATAGGATATGAACATATGATCTTTCCACCAATTAAACCAACTAGCATCAACTACAAGGAGTAATTAACACTACTAGCAACCTACTAGCACCAATCCCGGACTTGTAGACAAGAATTGGATACAAGAGATGAACTAGGGTTTTGAGATGAGATGGTGCTGATGAAGATGTTGATGGAGGTTTCCCTCTCCCGATGAGAGGAGCGTTGGTGATGAAGATGGCGATGATTTCCCCCTCCGGGAGGGAAGTTTCCCCGATAGAACAGCTCTGCCGGAGCTCTAGATTGGATCCGCCAAGGTTCCGCCTCGTGGCGGCAGAGTTTCGTCCCGAAAGGTTGCTTCTTAATTTTTTTCTCGACGAAAGACTTCATATAGGAGAAGATGGTCATCGGAGAGCCACCAGGGGGCCCACGAGGTCTTCATCTTTGGCGAGGATTTTTCATTATTTATTATAAGGTATTCCATGGAGTTTCAGGATTTTTGGAGTTGTGCGGAATAGGTCTCTAATATTTGCTCCTTTTCCAGCCCAGAATTCCAGCTGCCGGCATTCTCCCTCCTTATGTAAACCTTGTAAAATAAGAGAGAATAGCCATAAGTATTGTGACATAATGTGAAATAACAGCCCATAATGCAATAAATATTGATATAAAAGCATGGTGCAAAATGGACGTATCACTGGCAAAGACTTATAACGTCGGTGAGCTCGTTTTACGACTCCCAGAGAAGAAAAAGGACAAGCTCAAACCAAAATGGGAAGGTCCCTTCATTATAGATGAAGTTATGACGGGAGGAGCCTACCGCCTTTGCAATGAATCAGATAATCGCTTAGAACCAAACCCTTGGAATGCTGCTCGGCTCTGCAGATTCTACGCATAAGTATGGCCATGCTTTTTATTCATTCTTTTGTCTCCTTTTCAAATTTTCTTTTTATACGTTTCCCATGGTGTGTTCAAATAGGCCGAACACTTGAGGGGTATACATCCTTAAATGTATACACCCCGCCGCGACTGGGGGCTTCTGTAAATAGAAGCTTATTATTATATCAAGTCTAGAGCTCACAATACATGTGCCGTTTGTGGATATACATCCTTTCTTGCATGTTTTTTGCCAAGCTGGGTTGCCTCGCTACTGTGCTTATGCCCTACGTTCCCGATTGTTTGGCTAGGGCATAAAGGGAGCACCTCTGTGATTGTTACAATCGGGTCATCCGGGCATGTACCTCAGATGGGTGAAGCCGAAAGCTAGTGTTCTTAAGGGAATAATTGGTCGGCAAATTTTCATTGTATTGCAATCATCTTTAAAGCATTTCGAGATGGTTTTTCCGTACTATGGACCACATGCCCCAGCACGTACAATCATAATATGCCGACCCAAGGAAAGGAACCTTTAACAGAACTATTTTCCTTGGAAGATGTTTCTTACATACGTAATATAACATACATCCCGAACTCGAATTTTTTGTCTGTTTGAGCACTATGACTGGGTTGCCTGGTTTCCGGAAGGATATTTCCTCTTGTCCTACGTATCCGAAAACACTTCACCATTATTAGTTTGGAGGTTAAAGCCAAAAGTCTGCGATGACAAAATCATTTCACATGTTCGGATCAAACCATAGGTTTATCATAAATGTGCATTGATACATTAAGCTCAAAACCTACTCCTTCTCTATGCCGTCTATAAGGTTGTCTAATCTACAGTCTTCCTGCGAATATTTTGCAGCGAACATTACTTGACCATAGACTAAATTTAATGGGATTTCCTTCCCATCTGGTCCCTGTGGTCCTACTCGGGCCATATGATTTGGATCCAGTTTCAAGAAGCATGTCTTCACCATGGCTCAGGCTTCTCGTGCGCCTTCACGGCAGGCAGACATCTTCCATAGCTCGAACTGGTGCCGAGCACCTTTGAACAGGTTTGCCAGGGATTCCATACTTTCTGGAGGGGTATCAGATGGCCATAACGCCTTCACCATACTCCTTGTGGCCTTCCGAGCCCAAGCATGCACGGCAGATAACTCCTTTAGCACGTCGCCTTGAAACCCGGACACTTCCTCCTCTGGTCGACCAGTTAACAGACCTGCCGCAACAAATTCATGATATTCCACATTATGGATTAAACATGAAGTACCTATGGTGGTTCTAAACATGAGGGGAAGACATACCGAACATGCCGCCCTTCAGCTTTTCATTCTCCTTCTGAGCGGCTGATAGTTGAGCCTTCAAGCTCTCTATCTCTTCAGACTGTTAGTCCTTTTCCTCCCCAAGTTTTCTCTCCCTAGACGCGCCCTTTGCGGTCTCTTTCATTACTGCTAGTTCGGTGGTAACTGCACTCGGTTGCGTCTAGTTTGTGTTCAGCTCTTGAGCTAGCATAGTGTTCTTTTTTTTTTGCAGAACCTGCACAAATTATTGATCCTTAAATCGGTTTGATTCACTGTTTGAAGTCTTTGGGGCTACTGGCATACGACCATGCAAAATTGTGTCAAATTTTACCTTTATTTTCTTTGAGAACAGCTGAATAGATCCAGCAAGGCCGTCTCGAGCGGCTTGGATATATGCATCTGTCGAACTCAGTTTGCTGACTTCTTGTTCGGACAAGGCCGGAGCATGCATAACTTCCTTGAAACGACGGTGATTCATCACGCTCTCCACTTCGGAATTCGTGATCGACATGTCATCCGAATCCTCTAGAGGAGGTGGAACAGGCACGACATTTTCTTACGTCCTAGCTGACGAGTCCGGCACCGGATTAGTGGACATTTGGCTAATTGGACGTTTTCCCACCGTTTGCGGCATACTTCTCCTAAAAATAAAAGACAAAAAGGGGAGACTCTTAACAGTCCAGACTCATGCCTAGGCATGCATGAAGTATACATACTGAAGGAAATATGCCCTAGAGGAAATAATAAAGTTGTTATTTATATTTTCTTATATGATGATAAATGTTTATTATTCATGCTAGAATTGTATTAACCGGAAACTTAGTACATGTGTGAATATATAGACAAACAGAGTGTCCCTAGTATGCCTCTACTTGACTAGCTCGTTAATCAAAGATGGTTAAGTTTCCTAGCCATGGACATGTGTTGTCATTTGATGAATGGGATCACATCATTAGAGAATGATGTGATGGACTAGACCCATCCGTTAGCTTAGCACTATGATTGTTTAGTTTATTGCTATTGCTTTCTTCATGACTTATACATGTTCCTATGAGTATGAGATTATGCAACTCCTGAATACCGGAGGAACACCTTGTGTGCTATCAAACGTCACAACGTAACTGTGTGATTATAAAGATGCTCTACAGGTGTCTTCGATGGTGTTTGTTGAGTTGGCATAGATCGAGATTAGGATTTGTCACTCTGTGTATCGGAGAGGTATCTCTGGGCCCTCTCTGTAATGCACATCACTATGAGCCTTGCAAGCAATGTGACTAATGAGTTAGTCACGGGATGATGCATTACGGAACGAGTAAAGAGACTTGCTGGTAACGAGATTGAACTAGGTATGATGTTACCGACGATCGAATCTTGGGCAAGTGACATACCGATTACAAAGGGAACAATGTATGTTGTTGTGCAGTTTGACCGATAAAGATCTTCGTAGAATATGTAGGAACCAATATGAGCATCTAGGTTCCACTATTGTTTATTGACCAGGACATGTGTCTCGTTCATGTCTACATAGTTCTCGAACCAGTAGGGTCCGCACGCTTAACGTTCCATGACGATATGTATTATGAGTTATGTGATTTGATGTACGGAAGGTTGTTCGGGGTCCCGGATGAGATCACGAACATGACGAGGAGTCTCTAAATGGTCGAGACATAAAGATTGACATATTGGAAGGTTATATTCGGACGCCGGAATCGTTCCGAAGTGTATCGGGTATTTTTCGGAGTACCGGGAGGTTACCGGACCCCCCCGGGGATTAATGGGCCACAATGGGCCTTAGTGGAGAAGAGAGAGGGCCGGCCAGAGGTGCCCCCCCTGTTTCCCAGTCTGAATTGGACAAGGGAAGGGGTGCCCCCCTTCTTCCTTCTCTTCTCTCCTCTTTCCCTTCTTCTCCTTCTTGGACTAGGAAAGGGGGAAACCTACTCCTACTAGGAGTAGGATTCCTACCCCCTTGGCGCGCCCCTTGTGGCCGGTCGGCCTCCTCCTCCCCTCCTTTATATACGGGGGAGGGGCTCCCCATAGACACACAAGTTGATCTTTAGCCGTGTGCGGTGCCCCCTCCACAGTTTTCCACGTCGGTCATATTGTCGTAGTGCTTAAGCGAAGCCCTGCGTCGGCAACTTCATCATCACCGTCAACATGCCGTCGTGTTGACGCAACTCACCCTCAACCTCAACTGGATCAAGAGTACGAGGGACGTCACCAAGCTGAATGTGTGCAGATCGTGGAGGTGCCGTGTGCTTGGTACTTGATCGGTTGGATCGTGAAGACGTTTGACTACATCAACCGCGTTACTAAACACTTCCGCTTTCGGTCTGCGAGGGTACGTAGACACACTCTCCCCTCTCATTGCTATGCATATCCTAGATAAATCTTGCGTGATCGTAGGAAAATTTTGAAATACTGCGTTCCCCAACACATACCTCTTGGAAGATTGTGAGGTCTTCGCAGTAGTCCCGGTCCCTTTTCGTTTTGAACGACCGCCTTGCGTGGGGGCCGCCCTCGAGGAGATACGGTCCCTGGAGCGCCGATCCTGTTTAAATCCAGATGAGTACAACAGGAAAGTATACAAATGAGGATCTCTTCTTAGGAAGCCTCTGGATACTCACGATGCAGAATGGGTAAAGTGGAGGGTAGTCGGCAATGATGGCCGCATCCAAACCGTTAAGACTCGCCTGATAGAATAACCCATCATCGAATTATATATATATATATATATATATATATTCGGATCCTCGCAAAAGCCAGGATCTTCATCACGATTATGATTCTCCGGTTGGGGAGCACGATAGTAGACGTCCTCGGTCATCCTGCTCCATGACTAGTTGGTGGCAACAAAGAGTACATTCGGTTAGTGTCTGCAATGCAGTGAAATAAGCACAGACGATCGAGATCTTACCCATTCGATAGGGGTGTACATGGAATAGGCCTCCCGACAGTTTAACCGGAGAAAATCTTCTTTTTCGCCCTCGTACAGATCGGCCAAAATTGAAGCCAGTTCTGCTAGGGTATCCGGACCCTACCGCCTGTAACGGGATGCGTCGTCTTCTCCATTGTAACACCATAAAGGAGTTACTCTGGATTGAAGAGGATGCACACACCTCTTTATTGCGATCGCCATGACTTCAACTATTGAGAGTTCGGAATGGGCTAGCAGCCTGACCTTGCTGACCAACCTCTGTATCTCCGCATTGTCCTCTTCTTTGGGACTTCGGGGACGCCGATTGAGGCGCTTCTTTAGAGGAGTGCTGGAAAATTCAGGGAGACCACGCCTGACTAGATCCTCGTACTCCTCTTCGCGTGGGCATCCACTGCTGCGTCTTCCCCGGCTTTGAGTCGTCCCCTTCCTATTCCTCGCCGTCGTCCACCGCCCTGGTGCTCTCAGCGCGGCGTGGTCAACGTGATCAACGACCGACTTCCATCGAAAGAGTATTGTACGTGGAGAGGCTGACAGCTAGGTCCATGGCAACCGCAAGGAAGTGCCTCCTTATTACGCGGAAAATAATTATTCCTCCACCTGACAGCGGGTACCCACTGGACGGGCCACCAGTATTTTGCGAAAAATCGTTTCCCCTTGACTGCTGGGACCCACCGGATGGGCCACCGTATTTTGCGAAAAAAATGTTCCCCCGCTATCAGCTCGGACCCACCGGAAGTGCCTCCTTATTACGCACAAAAAAATGAATACTCCCCCGACTAGCTGGGACCCACCTTGCTGGGAGGCTGATTTGTGGGCCTACTAAGTTGACAGGGACGAAGGGCTTTGTCACCTTAGTCAATATGAACGATTCTAGCTCCAGTGACCATACGATGTCCATCCAACGGCCGTAGTGCTTCTTCAACCTCTGGTCTTCTTGCTCCAGCCGCCCAAAGCAGCGCCGGTCGTGCCGCATGCTCCTACCTCTCGTGGCCGGCTGTGCTGCCGCAGAGGCCTCACCGCCCCCTACTATTCCCACCGCTGGCCAGGCCCTGCGGCGACGGTAGCCTCACACCGCAGCCGAACCAGTGAACCCTCGTAGTCCTCACCGCGCGGGCTTCCACTGCCGCGTCGTCCCCTTCCTAGGCCTCACTGTCGTCCACCGCCGTGGTGCTCTCCGCGCGGCGTGGTCAACGTGGTCAAGGAACGACTTCCATCCGAAGAGTACTGTACGTGGAGAGGCTGACAGCTGGGTCCACGGCCACAGCCCAGTTT
Source organism: Triticum urartu (assembly GCF_003073215.2). Classification (NCBI taxonomy): domain Eukaryota; kingdom Viridiplantae; phylum Streptophyta; class Magnoliopsida; order Poales; family Poaceae; genus Triticum; species Triticum urartu. Next base: position 709,227,489 of record NC_053024.1, on the reverse strand, counting down.
TTTTGTGATTTGCCAAGTAAGTCGCTTTGTCAGGCCTGTTGGGCTGCAAATCTTTCAAGACGAGGAGAGCTTTCATTCGGCTGGCCGAGAAAATGGCCCATCATTAATGAGCAATGGGTTGTACATTTTTAAAACACATCAAACCGGCAATTAGTTTCAAATATCTTTTTTTCATTTCAAGATTTTAAATTACATTAATTTTTATGCATGGAGAATTTGTTGGATTTTCTATTGATATACATTTATTTTTAAAATCAGTTTGAATGTGAGTCGAAATTTCGGGATTAAAAACAGTTCGGACCGCACCGAAATATGCAAAATTTCGTATAATTTTTTAACCGTTGCCACAATATGGGCTGTAATGCTACAAAAAGAATATGGGCTCCAAAAAAACCTTAAGAATTAGCAAATGGGCTGTAAATTATTAGAAATAATGGCAGATGGGTTGTATG